>NC_092064.1:16188945-16488945 GCF_039877785.1 Chaetodon trifascialis
CAGGTGGAGACACCTGCTTTCACAACAGTCCCATAAATTGTGGCATGTGTGTGCAGTTATTCACATCACACTATTTTGCTCTTCTGCACAAATACAGAAACATGACACACACAAAAATAAGTAACTTCTGTACAAAGAAAATGACATTCCAGTAGGACATACCTCATTACACCACTTGTAATCTGTGCATTCATGCTTCCACTCAATTACAAACCATTGTAGCAGGTTGCAAAGGTTATCTTGCATGTGCGTGTTTAGCATAGTCACAGGTTTTATATTATCTGTCACCACTGCATCAAATAGATCTTGAGAGATAATTACAATCAGTGATGGAGTCATATTACAGTCTTTGTTTGGCAGTACTTCTTTATTTAACCAGTGAAGTTTTGCTGTGAATGAGTGCTCTATCTTTTCCAGGTGCGTCCTGCTCTACTCTTGCACAGTTATTTATTCACACCTGGAAGCTGCCCAGTACAACCAGAGACTGATCCGTTAGCCACTGAGCTGCTCCACTACAGCAGCTGGTGAGGGGGTTAAGTGCCTATTTCAAGGGCACCTTAGTGAGCAGCAGATTGTTCACATCCCCCAGCCATATTTATCCCGCTGGTCCTGCTGGGAACAAACCGGCAATCTTCATTCACAAGAAGCATTAGAGAAGCTTGAGAAGCACTGTGAAACATGCACAGATTTGTTAAGACCATCACCGGCACTTAAAACACTTCTGTTTTTAAAACGTTGGCTGGGGCATCTCAGGCAGCAGTTGTTCTCCAAAAATGAATATCACTGTTTTGAAATGAAAGTCTTCGACCAGTGTTTCCAGGCAACGTTAATTGAAGGTTAAACAGTCGTAAATGGCTTCGTGGATTATTTTTTTTGAAGTTCCCAGCAGCGGTGCTAAAGAAAGTGAAGCTTGGTGTCCCGCAGACTGATTAAAACTGCAGACAGGTGGAGTTGAAAGACAGGACCCTAACTTGACCCACCATATGAAGGCCTTAGGGGAGCTTCAGAGACTGGCACAACTTCACTAATGATGGGTGAAATGTTTCATCTCTTCATCACATTCACCCACCCACCCACCCACCCACCCACCCACTGTCTGTCTGTCCCTGTGTTTCTTGTTGTCTCTCCCCTACTGTCTCTCCCTGTCCTCTCTATCTCTCACTCACTTCACTTTCCTTCTCACATCCTCTCCTCCCTCTCCTTTACTCTCTCCTTACATCTCTCATCTCATCTTTCATGCTGTCTCGTTTCACACTGTGTCTATGTCTGCAGCAACTTAATGACCCGCTGCTGCAGGTAGAAAGCAGGGGGCCTGGTTCTCTATAGGGCTGATGACTTCAATATTCCTTCAAAAAGAAGCATTTGAATATCTGTTTTTGCACATTATGTCCATAAAAAGTAAAACCAATGAGAGACATGTCAACATAAATCTACATACCTACACTTTACATTACAGAAAATAACATCCTTTACCGTGTTGTTGAATTATTCACTTGTATCAGCTTGCCCTACATTTTGTTTATAATCAATTGAGGTGACGTGTATGCACAGTTTCTAGTTAGTACCAGTCAGCATGTCCTGGAAGACTTCAAACGGGACAAGTGTTCAAATGACTAATGGAGACAACAATTTGTGAAGTTTTTCCAGTATTGAACGAGAGCGCAGCAGCCAGCAGCAGCACAACAGACGCCAATGTAATCCCTCCGGGTGTTTGCATACCGTCAAGTGTCGGACAATATTATGGAAAGGATCCCTACAGAGATACCTTTCTGTGAAAGACTGAGATCTGTTTTGTTTACCCAGAAACAGCTGTTATAGCGCCACCAGACTCCATTCACAGAAATGGTGATTTTTATCATCGTAAATCACACTTCATTCAAACGCGACAAAAACAAAATATAATTTACCAAAACCTTCTTGGTTCGTCTTTTCACTTTTCCAACAATCACCACTAAATCTGATTTGGTTGAAAAAAATTCTTAATTCACTAATTCACCAAATTCTGAGAGGAGCGAGAGAGAGAGAGCGGACATGAGCAGCAGTGACAGTGCTGCTCTCTCAAATATTCATTTTCACGGTCAAATGTATGAATTTTTTTACAATTTGAATATAAATTTGAATATGAAATATTAATTGACTACCCTAGTTCTGCATTATCTACTAGACCTCCAGGGAGAATCTAACTTATGTGCTCTGTGTTAATAAAGAATGTGTGAGGAGGGGTTGGCACAGAGCTGGTTCATCTATTATCTATTAACACGGTAAGACAGGCGACTCACTCTGCAACACTTTTGTGTGTGTGTGTGTGTGTGTGTGTGTGTGTGTGTGTGTGTGTGTGTGTGTGTGTGTGTGGATGGATAGTACTGACAGGCATATTGACAGGATATGTTGAAACAAATAGAAAAGAGTAAAAGACTTGTATGAAGCAAGCTTGTGTCAGTGTTTGTACTGGTATATATTGTGAATGTGTATACATTCTGTATTTGCATGAACTTTTGCACATCTGTATGTCTGTCCCCAAATGCTTTCCTTTCTCCTGAAGAGTCAGTGTTTCGCATGCTGGACCATTATTGGATATGAATGGGCTCTCTGGCCAGTGGTCTGCCATGTGATTGGGGGATTGTACTCTGTTTTACATTGATCAGCATTAATCAGATATGGCCCATTGGCTGGTGTGTGTGTTTGTTAGTAGGCACTTTCCTTGGGAAAAACACACACTGCTTATTGAAAATTGCACTAATTTATGTTTGTTTTGCAGCAATGGATCAAATGACTGTTAGAGGGTCACTGCTCACAGTGACAAACCCATAGATGATTACCTTCCGACTGCGAAGTTCGCTTTAACTCTACGGAGCATTTTTATCGTCTTTCAGCTTGTTTTAGTTTTATGGCCCACAACTCTGCTGTTTTGGTTCACTCTCACTGCTCTCAGTGTCATTTCAAGCCACAGCAGGCAACTGTTGTCAATGAAAACACTAATACACAACTCTGCACTGCATGCCCATCACCAAATGGCAGAAATACAAAGATAGCAAATAACTACTGGATGTAATGGAGCATTTAGCTGCAAAAATGCCAGATATTTCCCTTAAAAATAGTGGAGACGAAGCAGATGTGAAAGGGAAGTAAAATAATGAACTTACATTTGCCAAATGGCCACAAATATGCCTCCCGATGCAGTGTTGTTCTGCATCAGAAAAACTAAACTGTGAAAGTGGAGATGATTCTGAAAGTAGACCGGCCACTTGGAGTCATTTCCTGTATCTGTGTCACATGGGTTCCACCATTGCTCTGTCCCTTTATGAGACAAGCAGTGCGTCCTCACTTTATTCGCTCCAACGGGAGTGAACAAAGTTAACATGAGCACAGATTGTGACAGATTCTTTCTCCTCATATTTTGACCCATTTTTCACCAGCCACATATCTTCTGAGCATTCTGACACTAAAATGTCATTTTTCAGGCAGACAAATCAGGAGAAAATGAACCCTGTTAGAGACCTTTCTGTGTCTCAGCAAGAGACAACCCAGATATCTCTGCCAAATATGCTCGATAACAATATGAAGCATATTAAGCTAGAGGTAAAAACGTGCGGCAAAATTAGCTGCAGACATTAAAGTGTACTGTATCGTGTGTAGTATTGTTTTGCCATCAAATCACACAGTGCTCACAACATTTCCAACCATGCTTTGGAGACAAGAAGTTTATGCCATTTCATACTCTGCCACAGCTTTGTAATGCACCATCTTTTGTTAAAGAGCAAAGGCACACTATGCCAGGAGCAATATCCTGTCTTAGGTAGGTCATTTTGAAGTTAACGAGAAAAGGAAAAATTGTTGATAACCATTGTTGTTCTATCTTGGAGGCCCCCAGTATTTTGTAATGCAGTTTTTGTTATTCAGGTAGTTACAGTGAACTGATGACAAAAGAGGAGACATTTTTTGAGCTAATTAGGCGTCTTTGCTGAATGTGTTCAGCCACCACAATGCATAAACCACAGTACAAGGAAAACTTCTATTTGTGATAATGCGGAGACAGTAGCCACAACAGAGGATGATATACTGCAGCCTAAAACATGCTGTATTTCACTGAAGGGCAAATTTTTCTCTCAAATCTCTTGTTCACTGAAGTAGATGGAGATGACACAGGTAGAGAGGAAGCAGTAGTACATTGTTTTACACAACACTTTTCAACACTGTTATGATAAAACTCCTGAAATGCAGTGAATATCACAGATTGATGGTGACAGTGTAAGAATATGCAAGGGTGGGGCCTTTTTCCCCTTTATGTATTATCCTAATCAGCCTTAACCATTCAGAGAGAGAGAGAGAACAAATAATCTTGTCTCTACTTATCAAATTAAAGAGTTGATAATTAGAGATACCCAACCAAAAATAAAGCGTGCTTTTTATTTTTCTGAAGCTTTCTTTTATCTGCAACTGGAAGCCTTTATTTTAGCAGTTATGTGTGAGTGAATACGTTGGAGCTGCAGAGAAATGCATATTTAGGCCACAGAGAAAATTAGACCAAGGCTCTTCAGCTCTACAGTTAAAAGAAAGCAGCCAGCAGTACCCTGTTATTGCCGCTGTATATTACTCATAATCTCCAAATCAGGTCCATGTGTCATTCTCCTCCTCAGGCTAAAGAACACTTTCCTCTCAGGACGTCTTCTTACATTGTCACTTGCCGTCCATTACAGTGCGAAGGATGAGCTGTTGACAGCACAGAGAGGTCTGCATGTGTTTTAGCACTTCAGGTGTCAGGTGCTGAAAGCTAAAAACTTTCTAGTAAAAGGTAGAGACTGTAGTGGTCTCCCAAAGCAGTTTTTTGAGCACTTCTTGCTAAAAATAAATAAAGGTAAGTGGTGGGCACAGGTCCACAGGGTTTATATCCCAGCCAGTGGCTTGTTGCCTGTTGGGAAGTGTATTCATCTTATCTCCTTTGTCCTATTTCTGCATTAGTCATACCTCCTTTGGTGCTATTATATAATCCCCTTTCGCCTGTCTGCCTGTCCCCACAGTAATGCAGCCTCCTGGCTTTTGCTTAATAATGCTGCCAGAAACATGTGCTGCTGGCATTACTACATTACTCATAATCTCTTTAACACTATTTCATGCATTATTAGATACTCAATAGTGGTCTATCCACTTTGGAGTATTTAATAGTACCTGGCTGCCGGGCACCAGGTGTACATACGTTGGCATCCGTGACTAAATGTAGTCAAAGTTAATACAACCACAACAAAGAAGGCAAGTTACAACAGACTTATAACAGACTTCTGGAAAAAAAAAAAACATTTAAGTGGTAACTAACTACTCTCAGTACAACAAAGATGAGATATGATCTCATTGTGGAACCATCTATACAAAAGGTTCACCCTGAAATATATCTTAAATGTTGTTGATCCAGAAACCAAACATCTTTGTTTGCATCTTTGCACTCCTCCTCTGGCCATGTAGGTATGTTGATTCAGAAAATATTCAGGAGGAAAACAGGCTGTTTGAGCTGTGATTTGGGTGAAGTGGAAAGTGAGTCCCATTGATGACTTCAGAAGAGTTAATGTTCCATGAAATCACTTGACAAAACCCTGAAATATTCTGATGTACAAATGAGCAAAAACCAAAATGGCTGTTTAATTTTTATGTGTTTAAGTTTGCCAACTTTGCCAACAACTCAAAAGCCCGGAAAAGACGGCAGGATAGATTTTTTTTAATGTAGAATTTATTTAGATTTTTTAGTACTCCATAAGTTCCAGTCAGTGATTAAGTATTCTGTCCTGCTCAGTGATGGTTTGAAGATTTGAATGTGAATGATGTTTTAGTTTAGGCTCTGCCTTTTTTAAATTCATGGTGTCTTGTAAGCCTATGCGGGCTGGGCTTAAACTTATGCACAACACAATAAATCAAATTTCATTCATCCAGGCCTTTAGCTCTATGTGGTGCTGACCTGCCAGAGTACAACATCCCAAACGTTGATGCCTGAACTTTAAATATTACAATTAATGCCATTAGTATGTAGAAAGCTTTACATGATGAGAATTGGTAAGGGATCAGTGGTTAAGATTTACGAGAATCCATTGGCAGAAATGGAATATAATATTAATCAGTATGATTTCATTAGTTTATAATCACCTGAAACATGTAGGAAGTGGCTTGGTAGTACATGTAAATGCAGCACCTCGATCTTTTGGAGGTCAGGTCACACTCATGTTTATTTCCTGCCTCAGCAACCCTTAAAATCAGAGTAAGTACAGATAATATCTTTATTCTTTATAACTCAGAAAACATCATCAGCCTCTGAGACTGAGACTGACACTGGGTCTGTGTTTGAGGAATGGAGACAGAGAAAAGCAGATGATGCTGCATTAGCTGTTGTTCCTCATTTCCAAGTAGGCGAGCTCCATTTCATCAAAGACCAGCCTCTGTTGATTCGGATGCAACATCCACATTTTGTTACCCCACAGGAGGCAAGTGGATGGTCACTGTGGGTCTTGGCCTGCCAGGCAGTAGTAGCACTTTATAGTTACGTTAGCTTTTTTCACAAGGTGGCTACAGCTGGAGGAAAAACCTAAGAAACATACAAACGCATGAGTTACAACACAGAGAGACGTGCCACACACCATTTGCCATCATATTTTTGCATTTTTTTCTACCTATGAGTGCCAACCTCTACCTGCTTCAAACAGGCTAAATAAAGGCTAGTAAAAGATCCTCGAATATGTTTCGGTGCTTCAGGCTTCCCACCTGTGGTGCTTTCACACATGACAAGAGTATGAATGTGGTTATTATATTTATCCTAGCTTTTCTCTTTGGATGAAAGGGAGAGTGAGAGGAAAGGTTCATAGAGGTTGTGAGTTGAAATGTTTTAAGAACCTCCAATTTAAAGACAACATCATCATTGTTCCAAGCACATTTATCAAGAATTATCACAGCCTGACAAGCCATGACAAAACATTAGCCCGCATCCATGGAGAAGCTTCGAGGATTAGACATTTTTTGGATGGCTGCTTTTCTTTTCCGTGTGATTGTGGGGATTTTCACATACCTACATAGAGATTAATCAGGCAAAAATAATTTTTGATAATTTCCGTCATCAACATGTGCTTATCTCATGGTGGCATACATAGGTGTCCATAGCAGAAGGCTTTTGTTGGTGTGCCTTGCAGTTTACACCACTATTTCTAGATTCTGCAAGAATTACAATCCTTTGCAAAGTGTTGAAGGGCTACCTTTGTATGTTTTTAATTTTAACTTCTGTTATTTAGTTTGAAATATATTTCTATTCAAAACCTATTTCTTAAGTTAGCCTACACTAACTTAAGCATGTAGAGATTTATTTTATGTGACAGGATCAGAAAGCATTAAGGAGCTCAAAAGCATTATCCAGTGACTGTTTCATATTAATGTGCACTCTGTGCACTCATTTTTGCATTTTTTCTCTAACATAAAAGTCTCTGATTGAGACCAATTCAATACAACAAAAATGCAGAGCAGAAAATGAAGTTTTACACTGTTGTAGCTTAAAGTGACACCCTCTGTTGACAGGGATGTTGACGACTACTAAAGTTTTTCAATGCAAAAACAACCTGTAGGTGTTTGGAGAGTTAAAAAGACACAATGGCAGCGACTGCAGATATTTATTGCAGGTTACGCATATAATTTCTCTCAGAGCTTGACTTCCTGAGGAGTAGATGATCACATTAAGTCTGTGCTGCTACACTGAACATTTATGGATCTCATGCTGGAATCCCAAATTATTCCTAATAGCTGAACTGTGCCAGGCATTTTGAGGCATGTTTGAGATACCATTTAGTCATGAGGTACATGATTTAATAAATAAACAAGGATATAAGATTCAGGCAATTTCTGTCAGTTTGTACAAACTGTAGGTGGGTGATTGAATGACTGCCGTCTCACCGTGAGACCATGACTGACACGCCATGAATTTTGGTTTTTGAACAGTGAAACTGGGTGCTCTGATCCAAACAACACTTCACTGACGTTACTGACAAGTTGTGAGCCGCATCAAAGCAGCTCTTCAGACTTTTGTAGTTGAAAGAGTCTGGTTAGGATCAGCATTGATTTCCCAAAAACCAAATGTTGTTGTAGCTGCTTCTACACTGACCCATGGGCCCCCTCGGATCTAAAATAAGTCTCTTAAGTTCTCAAGTCTTTTCTGACCTACAGGCCCTCACATTACCAAGAGACATATAGACACAGACATCTTCTGGGGTCTTTTTCAGTCCTCATCCTCCCTTTTTCCTTCTCTGACCTCGTCTTTCTTCCCTCTGTGCTGCCTGTTATTTTTTTCTTCCTTTTGTTTTGTAAAAAGGATGTATTTTTGGCACTCCCGTAGAATTTACTTGTTGTGAAAAGCAACAAGAGCCCGAGCACTATAAGACACACTGCATTATTTATCCTGTGCTGAGATGACACAGGTGGAATCAGAGTGGTTTAAAAAGCTAGGTGGGGCTGTCTGGGAAATAATATCAAGCAGCTCCCCAGGGTCAGTCATATCATACCAGTTTAGCAGAGACTTTTAGATGTCAACGCTAAAATTCCTGCTGTAATATTTTGCAACCATTCTATTTCAGCACCAGTGCCAAGTGACCCAAACTCTACCCCTGGAGTTCTTTGTCTTAATGCCAGGTCTTAAAATAAGACACTTTTCCACCCCCAAAATATGTAGCTATTACTTGGAGAAAACATCTAGTGACGGGGGTTACAGCAGACAGTGGGAAATCAATGACGTTCATATAAATGAAGTGACAAAGAGGTTAGGAAATTCAAAAATCAAAAAGAAGCTCCCAATGACAAAAATTAACTGACACACAACCATCATTTTTCAAGTAAGTGCCCAGTTATTGTGGGTCCCAACAGGTTCAGTTGACCATGCATGCCAAGATGAGACTGAGCTACTGTATTTCAGACTTGAAAAAGTTTAATTTAACAACTAAAGCCAAGCTAAGAGCTCTGAGGCCTTTTAAGGCACAACACGGAGCCGAGTTAAGTCCTGCATACCGTATCCTCGAGCCCTGTCAGATGAAGTAACCCTCCAAACCAACTGTCATGTTCCAAATGTGTGCACATTTTGGTGTTTTTCTAATCTTAAATTCAGTGTATTTTAAAATTAGTTGATGCTCCAAATCTTTCCCTGTAGTGCCCTTAACTGCCTTAAACTCACTTTTAAAGTGAATATATGAATATTGCAGTTATTGTACACATAAAACAAAAACACAGACTGACTCAGTAACATTCTTTTATTTTAAAATATAATGTCTTTTAGCTTTCTACCAAATAGAATCCCTAAACTAAGGGCCAATGTCATTTTACTTTAAATAATGTAGTAATTTAGAGGTAGATTTTGCCTCTTGTTTCATGTTCTATCATCTTGTTCACCTTCCCATTTCTCACTGTTGTCTTTATTTACTCTGGTCTTATCTGTAGTTTTTTATATCATCCCATCTCACAGTCCTCTGTACTGCCTCCATTTCTCACAGCTCCTGAATCACTTTGATCATCCCGTCCTCCTGTTTTTTTTAGGCTCCTGTCTGCTTGCATTTTAAGATGCAAAGTGGATGGACACAACAAATCCATCTCTCATTCCATTCCTGTCTTTATTCCTCCTCTTCCTCTCCAAATCCACCCCTGCTTTACTCTCTCCATGGGGAGTCTAGAAGATGTCTTCCATTTATTATTTATTTTCATCCCTTTGTCCAGCTGCTCTCTGCTGTCACACATGAACACACACACACGCGCACACACATGCGCACACACACACACACACACACACACACACACACACGGATATACCCAGAGTTGAGTCTGTCTCTTACCCTCTTCCCATGGGTTTATTTTGGTGAAGGCAGCAGCAGCAGTGGAGCGAGTTACATTTTGGTGAGCTGCACGGAGGATAGAAGTCACATCTCAATTACTGTATGGATAGATACTAAATCAAGACAAAAACAAGAACACTTACACTAAGAAAGAAACGGGACTAAAAATAGTTCAGGGGGGATCTGAGGCAATGGAAACAGAAGGAAATGGAGCAGCTATTCAGAAGGCTAGAGGAGAAGGGACAGATGGAGAGGAAGACAGAAGGGAGGAAGAGTAAAGGATTTATTATACTGAATGGGTGCCAACTGAAAAACTAACAGGGCCATTTGAAGCACCAGGGCAAGTCTGAGTTTGTCGGCCTTTGAGTCTGAAGGCATTGGCCCATCACTTTGAGTCCAGTCAAAACCAACCAGAGCCCAGGCATGAACTGTGGAAACATCACGACTGAAATCTGAAAGCCATCTTGACCAGTTTGATTTAGTTTTAGTTTAACAGAAAGAAAGAGCGCGTCACTTTTAACAACAAGAGAGGATGGTCACGTCGTTCTTTTTCTAGTCTGCGTGAGTGTTTTCATGTGCAGACAGCAAGGTAAGAAAAGTGGTCGCTGTTGGGATTTAAGTCATTTTATATTGTTTAAAAGCAGAAAAGATGAATTTAACATCAACCTTTTTGCGTTGTAATTTCTAACCTTTTTGCATAAAAGGCAATAATCTACTTGAGGCTGTACTAAAGTGATTTTAGAATAACTGAGAGGTTTTCTCACTGCAGAGCCTACGAACACCTCTTAGCTGTTGTAAAATCACTGTAAAAATACCCTCTCGTGGTTTATTGTTTGAAAAAAAAAAAAAAAAAAAATTCTGCCAGCACTCTGAAATACAAACACTTCAATTTTGTGTCACTCTGATTCAGGAAATGCCAATATGCAAATGCATGCGTGATGTGTGAAGAAGTGTTCCACTGTCATATTATTATACCCACTGATTTAAGTAAATCTATTGCTGCTCCATTTATTCTCACCACAACTGCTTCCTCTCAGAGACAGCTGGTATGGTGACTAAAATCCAACAGTTTTTCCTCAGCGTTTATTCGAAAAGTAGAAAGCGAAACCCAGGAGAACCTCTTCTGGCAGGGTTCGATCTTTGAGCAGCAGGGGCACCGGTGTAGTTCCAGAGGCAGCAAAGGTCTGAACTCTGAGCTCAAATCGTTTTTCAGCCACGTATTGAAAGCTCAATTTAGACAAGTACAGCAAAGGAAAAGGCAAGAGCAAGTACCTGACAACAGCGTTTGGAGTAACAACACTTGGATAGTTTCTCCCCTGAAAGAGAGGCAAGCAAAGGAAAGAGAAAGAAACAGAAAAGACGATAGAGGCAACACAGCTTCTCACAGGGGTTGGGAACCTTTTGTTATGAAGTGCTATTTCAGTTCAGGGCCATACTGAATTATTGAACACAAATATCACACTAACCTCTGCAATGGCTGGAACTGCTTCTCTGTGGTGAGGTGTGTGATGTCAGATGGTAGTGATGATGATTATGCTACTCCCAACTGGTTTCCCAGGTTTGGGTCAGTCGGTCTTGAGCAGAACTGAGTCTTTGCAAGGATCAGCTTGGAAAAATGCTCACAGTAGTTGCTTGTTGCTTTGCAGCTCAATGATTTCATGTTGTCGGTTGTCAGGAACATCAGCTGCTTAAATGGCAGCAAATATGTTCAGTTCCTTTTTATTCACTCTTCATGTGCTGAAACCTCTCACCAAACGTCTGAAGGAGTTTCCACTCAGCAGCATATTCACGTCATAGCAGGCTTTTGTTCTTACAGCATTTCCTCTTTCCAGTAGCGCTTGCAACCGCTTTAATTTCGCTTCAAGTGATTTCACATTTGAAAGCAGAGAGCTGAGATGCTTGAAGTTCAGCTCTGAGTGGTTCATGGAAAGGTCCACCATGAAGGCCAAATCACACAAATACTTGCTATCACTGAGTTTCCACGTCAGGCTTTCCTTCATGTCTAGGAACTATTCCAGACAAACAGACACTTTGGAAAAGCTTTACTTTGTCTAGTGCTAGCAGCTCCACAGCAGCAGCAAGGCTCTTCTCTACTTTTGATGTCTTGACAGTCGCCACAGTGCATTGACATGATATCAAGGCTCCGTGTGTGTTGCATTCAGGGACCACTCAGAAAGACCTGTTTGGTCTGCTATTTTCTGTTATTTTCCTTTATCACTGAAAAAGTAATTGCTGCTGCATACTGCCCAGAGTCCGCCAGTTTCCTGTCCCTGTCTCAGCAGATACATGTAAACAAGCGTAAAAATGACAATGGAAGAAAATAGAAATATACTTGAATGTCTGTGAATGTGTGACAGGACTTTCTGAATGACAATCAAATCTGCAGCATCACAGCACCGTAGTTTTGCTGATACATAAAATCAGTTTACAGTGTTAAACAACAGTTGACTGTTTCCTTATATACAGAGAAGTGAAATATTTTTTGATGCAAAACAACTGTACAAAAGAGAGCAAGGAAAGTGATTGAAGGTAATTTCTCAAAATGTGTGGTGGTGGTGGTATCTGAATCTGAGTGTGTGTGTGTGTGTGTGTGTGTGTGTGTACGCACGCACGTACGTGCATTTGGGGTTGTTTGACAGAGTGAGACAGATTCCTCAACTCCTTTCAATTATCTGGAACTCAAACTGTTCTGATGCTGATAACACATCCTGCAGCCCACACGACTGCACGGGGGGAAGAGCAACATTTCGCTTTCAACACACATTCCTTGAGGTGTGTGTTTACTCTTCCTGTGAGCCGAGGTTTTTTTTATGTATGTACGTTTGTATGTAGGGATGTTTTTGTGTGTGTGTGTGTGTGTGTGTGTGTGTGGAGAATGAACATGTTTTTAACATTTGCATATGTCACAGGAGATTTTGACGGTACCTTAAAGGGAAATCTAAACTTACTGTGTGTGCGTGCATGCGTGTGTGTGTGTGTGTGTGTGTGTGTGTGTGTGTGTGTGTGTGTGTGTGCGTGTGTGTGTGTGTGTGTGTGTGAGCGTTGGGGAATTTGGGCTTCATGTGTTTTCAAGAAGTACAGTATGTGCTCTGATGTGAATATAGAAATCCTTGAATTGTTCTTGAGGACAAAATGTGTTGCGCATGAGCCGAAATAGAGACCTTGTGTGTAGCATAGCAATACTTAAAAGTACACTGCTTGATCACACATATAGAAACACCTACACCATGCGACAATACAAATCTCCTGCAAGGAACACCGCCTTTGCTGAGAAGTTTAGGCTAGACTGCTTCAGTTATTTGTGTGTTACAACGCTGCTCTTTGTCAATATGGGCTATATTATGTGGAAAGGTATTGGCAACTTTTTGCAGCCCCATTTACAAGTAATGAGGAACAAAAATGAAAGAACATATGGTGACATAATTTGAATTTAAGTGAGGTTGGAAAAATGGATCAAAAGAAGTAGCCCTGTCTTCTATTTCACATGTGACCTGAGGAAAGAAAGTGTCTCATACTGCAAGGTTTCTTGCTTTTTTTTTTTTTTTTTCTGTTGAGACACTAACTGGTATAAATGCAGTCTACGGACGGGAGGTGAAACCCTGTGAGTGTTGGTCCATGTCTGTGTGTATCTGTGCAAGGCTGGGGCAAGTCACAGATTCAGTGTACCATGTGAATCAACCTGGAGTGCAGCAACTACCTGCTTGGCTTTGTTGTTAACCGCATGACCGGTTGCACAGAGGCAGAGGGAAGGAAATGAGGGGAAAGGCGACAGACACGGAAAGAGAAGATAGAGGGTAAAAATAATGGAGAGGGCTTGATGGAAGGTAAAGTAAAGAGAGAGAGTGAAAGAAGAGGAGGAAGAAAGGATCAGAGATGAAGACAGGTTTGCTGTTAGCTGCATGACTGGACACAGATGCAAGACAGAGGGAGACGATGGACAAGGAAAAGAGGAAGAGCTCACCAAATGGAACGTACACAGATGGAAAGAAAAGAGTGTGAAGCAAGGAAGCACTTTGGTTAACTTCACCACGGCACACTGAAAGGGATGGCAGGATGGAAAGATGAAAGAGGGAAAAGAAAAATAGAGCAGACACAGGTGTGCTTCAGTCCCTGAAACCCATTTTCATTGACTGTGACTGGCCAAGGTACAGTCATGCATGATTTAAGATGAGATGTTTTTAGAAAAAGGTAAGAAGTTTGAAAGGTACAGGACAGTGGGCAGGGGCTGGAAATTGTGCATTTATGCTCCTTGCACCTCATAAAATTGATAGTTCACATTTGTTGCAGCAAGAGTTGAATGTAGAGAAAGAGAATAGGTCAAGAAAAGGAGGTCAGACAGGTACGTGTAAAGGGCCATATTTAGAGTCGGTGACATTTTAAAAGTGAAGTCATAAGATGTGCACAAAGTTATTGTTTGAGTTGGGCTGTGCTGGTGCTGGAAGGTGCCTGGTGAAAGTTTGGCTCTGTCTGGATGTTGCTTACCTGGCCCAGGCCATTTAAGAAATGTTACTATAATGTCCACCAGTATGCCACACTATGAGCACTGGATTAATATCGTGTTCTGTAATCATGCTATAGTGATTATAGTACAATTTATTCTATGGTACTTTTAATGTATATTGCAGTTTTGAGTGGCCATAGAGAGAAAAAATATATATTGAGGCCACGTTTTATGATAGATAATGTTGATTATGATGGTTATAATGGTGTTGTTGAGTGAGTTGTATGCGTCTTTGTTCATCGTGGGTATACCTGGACTCAGGCGTACTGTAGTTGTGTGTTGATAACCTACCTACCCAGTCAACATTTCCATTTGGCCCCATATGGGTTTTGACATGGGCATATGGGCATGGGTTTCATCTGGTTTTGCTAATGGGTTCCAACAGGGGCCCACCTGCGTTAGCCCATATGGGCTTTTGTGGGTTTCTGACTGGGTCTTAGGTGGGTTCCAAATGGGCAATTTTATATCTGATCCACCTTTGTGCCACCTGTGTTTGCCCCTATGGGCTTGAACTGGGATCTAAATGGGCCTTAAGTGGGTTCCAGCTGGGCGGATTATATGCGATCCATGTAGGCCACACCAAACGGTAGCATAGAGTTTGCCCAGCTTTAACCCACTTAAGGCCCATGCAGATCCCAGTTCAAACCCATATAGGCAAACACAGGCAGCGCAAAGGTGCTTCAGATTTACAATTTCCCATGTGGACCCCATGTAAGACCCAGCCAGAAACCCCAAGATGAAAAAAGTGCCTAAAATTTAGCAAATTTAAATTTAACCAGGGTGAAAGAACACAACAAAAAACAATATCAGACAGTTTATCTTTTAACAAAGTGTACTGCATTTTAATTGTAAAAAAATAAAAATATGTACACTGTATATATTACTAAAGAAATCACAAACTGTAAGAAAACATATGTAATAAATTACACATCAATGCAAAATGCCAGCTTATATTCAAGACTAACCAGTAAAATTAGACTTTTAACTCTCGAAAAACACAATGCAAATAAGTATGTAAACTCACAAATAAATAAATGAGTCCAAGAAATCCATGCAACCAACATAACAGGGTATAACAGCTATCATATTTTTCTTAATCTTACCGTGAATTCCCATATTTCATGAGAAGGTTGAACTCCTCATCATTTGGAATGTTGTGGGACTCGTTAAGGTGTTGCCTTAAGTCAGTGCAGGTCACGGAACAGTCTGCATAGTCTGCCTGCCTGTGAATTGTTAGAAAATAACACACTAGATTCAGGCTCTGCATCCTCAGCAAATCACCATAAAGTAAACTTTATTGATAGCTACTTACCATCGCCATTACTGATCAGTTTTTCAGAACACTTGTACCTGTGCATTAAGAAGAGTTTAAGAAGGACAAGCAGTCGCAATGATAATGTGAAAGCATAAAAAGAAGCATATTCAAACAATTAGAACTTTTTCAGTTGCACGGCTGAAATAAAGCAGGTATTCAACCTCTTGCAGGATCATTGCATTCCATATTTAAATCAATGTCACTTAGTGACAGATTGAAATTTGGAAATGTTCCACATTTACATCTATATAATAATGTTTTAACGCGCCACACAAAGTGGAATAAAAGTGACTTTTAAATATTCAAAAAGTGCTTAAAAACACTTATGAACATGACACTGTAATGTCACAAACCAAATTACGGCAACAACAAACACTTTCAACAGGGTTTTGTAAGAGAAAATCAATAAATGAAGGAGCAAACTTTTACTCACCATGCCGTCAACACTGCTGCTGCACATCCTACTTCCTGTAGACACAGGAAGTCCGAGTGTTAATCTACTGGCATGCATTATACAATATGTGGAAATTTGGAAGATGGATTAAATTTCAATTTAGAAATGACGTAGTTTTTTTTCGGTTTTCTGTGAGTCATGAAGTCTTACTGTTAATCACTTTACAAAAATATAGAATCTTGAAGTTGGATATATGTGACAGAGCCCTCATAGAGCTGTTCAGTGGGGTTTGTCCCTCATGCCTCACATCCATCTCCACCAAGCGTGACAGAACATTTCAGTAACCATAACTCCTGAACCCGTTGAGTTAGAAAGACACCGAGGACACCGGTGCCTTCAGCACGTCAAGGGCTACAAGGACGTCATGCTTGTAGCTACTTCCGTTGTTCAGGTTTGCCCAGCTTCAGTTTGGGTCGTCCAGCAGGCCGAGACCTTTCCGTTGATGTCCTCAGTGAGGCTCTGCGACCAAGCATGAGCTAAGTCTCACCTCGGCCCTGCTTCGGACAAAGGCTCTGAGGAGCTTACGCTTTTCAGGGCCTCGATGATTCAGGCGATGTGCAGAGCTTGGGCGGAAAAAAAAGCATCAGGGATCTGATTCTGACATATGCACAACAGCTCAGCAATAGCTTGCGGGATCAGTTGGGCCCGCTCCGGTAGCCCCCAGCGTTGAATGTGCAAGGTCAAGAGGTCGCTCGATCGAGCCTTGCGCAGCTAGGGCTGGGCGATATGGCTTAAAACTCTATTGCGATATAAGTGTTTTATATTAGTCGATATCGATAATTATTGATATTTTTTATGACCTATTTAAAATAAGGACCAGGAGAAAAATACATTCAATTTAAACATTTTTATTTTAAATTTAACCTTCCTCTGATTATAATCCCCTCAGCTATCAAGGCAGAAAGGAAAGGAAATGTCAACATAACCATGGAAAACACTCAAATAATAAATGTAAAAAAAGTGTTTTTGCAAAGTATTTATAAAATAAACAGAGACAAACCTGAGAACTTTTTTTCTGCAGGTTTAGTGCAGAAAGTTCACAAGCTGATTCACCCTCTAGTGAATAAAATGTTTTCAAATATGTGCAGTGTTTTGGAAACACAGCAGGAACTGAGGTAGACTTGACATCTGTAACATACAAACATACAAACAAACATGATAGACAGTACAGTAACACTGACTGAACTATAAAACCAGCCTAGACATATGAACAACTTTAGTCACTCTTCTTACTCTAAACATACATGAACTATTCAATTATATTTTTATTGCAAGTGTGTTTAAGAAAAAAAAAAAAGCACGTGTCAGAGATGTTTATAACCTGGCTTCTCCACAGTGCTCAGTGAAGCATGTCTTTAGCTAAATGATATGCCGCTGCCTCCGTTACGTCTTCGTGCCTTTTAGATGATTTGTCATCAGGCACTGAAGCAGATACCTCTGCATGGCATCGCAACTTCAGGTTTCTTTCGACGAAGAAAAAAAAAATATCGAATGCTTTATCGAACGCATTTTATATTGATATTGATGATGTGTCTATCACGAGACATATCGCTATTGTTCTATTGGCCCAGCCCCATGTGCAGCCTTTTTGGGGTTTATTCGGCCATACGGAGGAGTAGAAACTTGGGACCTTTGTGCTGAAAGCTGGCCGCCTGCTGATGAAGGGTGTGGATTTTGGTCCCACTGACCCCACGGGAAGGGCCCCCCAAAATCTGTAGGTGTAAATTTGGAAGGAGGGGTTACGTTGCCCTCCCCGCTGAAGTACGGGAGGCGAGAGGGGGGACAGCGAGGGCGCTTTTGCCTCCACGCCATCGAGGCCTTTCAGGCGCATTCCCTCCCGTGTCTCTATCCCCTTTCGTTGCGTTTGCCGGTTCTTGCTCACCTCATCGTTGTGACGACGCACAGCAATCCTATAGCTCTCATCCAACTGTGTTGCAACATTTACTCTCCCAAAGGCTGAAACTTTAAGGCAGCTGTCCATATGCAATTTCGATGCTTCATGTTTCTTCACCTTTTCCTAGAGATGGTGCACATCAGTGACACATTGACACCTGTTATTGTCCAGGCGGTGTCTGTGTTGGCTTTTTTTTCGCGCGCTGTGCGTATCGTCCAGCATGCATCAGTGTGTATGACGAAATCACGTTGGGGCAAACCCTCCCGGAGCCCATAGAAATGAATTGTAGGGTCCAAAATAAAAAAAAAAAACAAAAACAAAACCTCAACATGTAAATCTGCGAGAGCGCCTGAGGCTTCTGGTTGGAAAGTGATATTCAGGCTGCTGAATGTCGCAGCAATATTCAGGCTGCTGATTGGACAGTAATATTAAGACTTAAACCGGCAAAATAAACTCTTTTCTCTCTCTTTTTTTTTCGTGTGCCTTAAGGAGGGCGGTGCACTATCACCCTCTATGGGCCAGCCACCTCTGCTCATGATGTGCCATCTGCAAGAAGAAACAGTAGCTCAACAAATTTCATTCTTTTTTGCAAAGGAACGACAATTTAATGTGAATTTTATTCTATAATTGTCTGTTGTGTCTACTCCCAAAGGGATTTCTCAAGGAAGAGATCAAGGACAGTTAGCCTGTTAAACTGATATCTCTGAATGTACTTTTGATCCTAAAGCAACTTGACATCTTGCATCTCTGAGGAACAGCAGAACACCAACAGCTGGCTTCTTACAGTGAGTCGAAGTGACCAGAGTTAAGTACAATGTAGCACAGTTCTCTAGGTCGTTTTAATTCTACCGTGCTATTTGACACATATTAATCATTAAATTTCAGGGTTGTGGATTGCTGATTACATTGAAATCAAAATAGTGAGAATAGCTTTACTGCATTACGTAGAGGCAGCTTTTAGTGCGTCTTACAGTGCAATGCTTGCAGACAGGTGTGAGACTGAAGGGATCAAATCTGAGTGAATATTAAATGAGAAAAATCAGTGAATATCTTTGACAAAAGAAAAACGCCAGGTTTTAAAAATGAACAATAATTGTAGGGACTCTGCAAATATCACGTGTAGCATAGTCGTGTAATGGAGCAACAAAGTCATTCTTTTGCAATAACAGGCATAACAAAGAGATAATTACTTTTTTATGAAGGAATAACTTGCTTGTTATCTTGAAATCTCCAGACAAGACAGGACAACAGGATGAACAAAAATACCACTGCAACCACAGCAACCACAACTCTCAGCTTTGTATTTTTGTTCCACCAACCCCTGAGGAAACGACAGCATGCGCTGCTGTCTGCCACTCTGTGATTTTGATATTACCTCTGGTCAAAATTTGACAAATTCTACTCATTGCGTTTCAAAATACTGCCTCCTAAAAGCCAAACCTATGTGACAAGAGTTGAAAACCAAATCGTGGCTGTTGGAGGGAACCGCACCACACTGCGTTTGCTGCAAATAAGTAATGATATCCTCACACAATTATTTTCTTGTGAGAAATGTTATCACTTTTTGTACACCCAGCAAAATGTTTAATTTTATTACACGATTGTAGCTACAACACATTTTGGGAGATAAGGCTTATGCAAAAAGACGATGCCTGTCATCTGCCTGTCAGATGATGTCAGCTGCAAAGCACAGCTCTTGTCTACAAGCCGATCAGTGCTCCACTAATGGATTTTTGTCCACATACACACAAACAGATACATATAGATAGACGGCACAGGACAGAAAGAGAGAGAGAAAGACGGATAGAGTCTGAGAGCTGATCAGTGCCTCGCTAATGGAGTTCTGCGCAGTCATAGCTCTCTGGTCTCCTAATTGACTTGCTGTCATCTGCATATCATTTACATATTGTTACCCTGGGCGACAAGGTGCAGGAGAGCCCGACGTGTGTGTATGTGTGTGCATTGTTGAAAGTGCGTATGTGTGTGCTACTGTGTGTAGTTAAGTGGAGATGAGTGCAGTGTAAATGCTGTTAGATAGCCCCATTAATCATGTGCTTAACCTCATCAGGAAGTACACACACACACACACACACACACACACACACACACACACACACACACACACACACTTGCAAAAGCAAAATGAGAGACTGAGAATTGTACAGGAAAAGACAGACTGGGAGTGGGGGGGGTGGTCGGGGATGAATAAGAAAAAAGTGGAAGAAACCTTAGTGACAGCTGTCAGTAGTGAGCCAGTTTAGGTGGTAGAGTGAGCCAACTATTTTTTTTTTGCCATATAGCAAGGCAGGGTCTCGCTCATCTTCAAAAGCATGCTCGCTGGTAAGTTGGTGACACGACTGCATTTGTGACATTTTAAGACATTACCATGTAGTCAGTGGTGGTATTTTATTTAGCCAGCTTTAATTGAAGATGATAGCTAGTTAGGTTCCAGTTATCTTGCATGAGCAACACTTCATTTGCTCCCATAACCAGATGTCAATTGGCCTACATTTACTTCAAAAGTATTGCAGTTATTAGTGTTCGTTTGCATACATAGTTAATCTTCAGTTACTACATTTGTTATTAAAGTTTGCGTCATTACAGTGAATGATCTCTATCTCATCTAGATAACATGGCCAGCTTGTATTTAGCAGGGTTGATTTGTGTTTAATTCAGTAACCACACACGTTGTTTGTTAGATTTTGTTAGACATCAGCGAGTTGGTGTGTCAGTGACAGATGATAAGATCAGCGGCATGAATGTGAATAATCACAGTAAAAAGAAAGCACAGCTGCAGATAGCTCATTTCTTAATATATTTCTCTGTTGAGGAGCTGAAATGTGAAACCAAGCCCGTTATCTACAAAGGATCCAAAAACCATCAAGATATATAATTATCAGAAAAAGCTCTCTGTGTCCACCAAAATAATCATAGACTTGAATTAAGCATCAAAACTGAACAGTATAACCTTCATGACGGGATTATTAGACTGCATTAGTTTTAGTGCGGTGTGTACCTAATAAACTGGCAACTGTATATATCATTATTGGCTTCATAGATGCAAGTCCTTCCTTTCAGCTGTTGGCCTGTGCGTGCGTGCGTGTGTGCATGCGTGCGTGTGTGTGTTTGTGTGTGTCAAGGGACAGTCTTAATGCAATGAAGGAGACAGAAGTCCCAGTCCCAAGACTGCATAGCCTTGTGTTGGTCTAGGGAGAGAAGACCTGTTACTGAAAACAAACAAAGCACATGAATTGTAATCACTTTCCCTTTCACACACATCAGTGTCTTTGGCCAGCTGCCTATGCATGACCAAAAAACCAAAGTAATATTTTTAACACTTGAATGATGATTATAAGCTGTACAACGCAGCTTCTCACATTTATGGCTCCGTGTGACTAATAATTTTCATTTTATTTCCAGGAAAACTTGGCATGTAGACTTGTCAGAATGTCACATATATGAGACAAAGATCTCACATTGGTGATTCCAACTTTCCAAAAGAAGCACATGTACACTGCTGCTGCTCTGAAGAAAGTTGGAATCACCAGTGTGAGATCTTTGTCTCAGTCCCTTGTGTGTAAGTGAAAGGTATACATCTGAAACCAGAATATCTCTCGGTAAGTAGGGCAGTTCTACTGTGGAGTTGGAATTGTGGCCCAACTTTGGATAGACAATAGTGAAGTGTTTCTATGTGTATATAAAGATTTTGTTGAGTGATTGTTGGACTAACATCAGTATTTTGGGATGACATTTAATTTGACATTATCTCACGAGAACCCTTTTAATACCATTTTAATAGTCAAAGTTGGTTTTGTACTGGTCTATGTCACATCGAGAGGTGTTTCCATTTTTTCATCTTCCCTAGTTCCCTAGTAGGGGGGGCAGAATATTCAAAGCACCTCTGAATACAATGCATTGATCCCACCTAAATTGCATCAAATCTCCATCATGATGGACCCACAGAATGTGAAATGGATTGCTTCTGCGTGGTTACTTTTCTTATAATGACCACAGAATTGAAACCTTGATGTGAGTAATTATGACCACAGAAAAATAGCAATGCATACATACTTTAATGCATACCACTGCATCAGTGGTGGAAGAAATACTTTGATCTTTTACTGAATTAAAAGTAACAATAACACAATATAGAAGTACTCTGTAACAAGTAAAAGACCTGCATTTAAAATGTTACTTAAATAAAAATACAAAAGTATTAACATCAATATAAACTTTCAATACACAAAGTAAAATGCTCATTATGCAGAATGGCCCTTTTAAAGTGTAATTACTGATGTATTTAAAACATACTTTACCTTAGTGTGGCAGCTGATAAAGGTGAAGCTATTTTTTACTATATATTTACTGCTGGGTAACTTATGAATTTCAACCTGAGGATCATCTTATCCGTAATATTACATCATAATTTATTTGTTGATTAGATTTTGTATTATTAATCTGAATCTGCAAAGCAACGTAGAAAGTAGCTGGAAGTGGAAATACTCCAAGTCCAAGTACCTCAAAACTGGACTTAAGTACACTACTGGGTTAATTTTCACCACTGACATGTAGTTATCAATACACATTTTGCATTAATGTTGACCCAAAACTGCTGCAGTCTGTCCTGCTTGGAACCACTGAGTCAGGTTGACAGTAGATTTGTTTGGAGCTGTTGAGTCCGACATGAACCACGTGGCCCTGTGGCTGTGAGATCAAAGAGTACATATCCGGCCTGCTAAAGCTTCCCATCCGGCTCGCAGAACATTAATGAATTCCTAACATGTGAGAAGGAAAAATCAGGGCTGCCAGCTCTCATACATTGAGATGGTGAAAATCATGCAATTGTCACTTTGAAAAACTTTCTTCTTTCTTCTTGCAGCAGCACAGCGCCTCTCCCTCTCTGCAGTGCGCAAGCACGCAGGAGTGATCATGAATTACTATGGTTACTGGATGCTCTGTGTCTCTGTCATGATTCCCAGTAATAGGTTGTTAAGCCAGTATGCCTGTGCACAATCATGATGATTTTTTCTGGCATTTTTCGGTCAATTTTCTTTCATTTTTCACCCTTATGAAAGCTCCTTGTGGTTTTTTGGTTTGATTGATCTGAGCAACAGTAAACAACGGAAAACATCTGCATTTTCTATACCGAATCTCCCTCTTAAATTGCAAAGGAGCTGACTCTCACTCCTGCCTGCCTCCACGGTGCAGAGGGGAAGGAGACACTCCAGCCAGAGGAGCCATTGAATCGTATGTCAGTGCCCTCTTTTCTTGCCCTTATTAGTTATGAAATTGTTTTTCACTGTGTGAGAAAATTCACGTGTGGCGTGAGAGTGTGTGAAAAGTAGGCTATCAATTGTGTGAGTCTCATGGTCAGTGTGAAAGTTGGCAGCCCAGTGTGACTCATAATAGCAACCAAAACCTCTCAGTCGAAAATAGAAATACAGGAAAATTGTTTTAACAGAAGAGAAGCCAGTTTGATGAATATTAAGGAAGATGGAGAGACAAACACTGATCATCAAAGAGCAACAGAGAGGTAGAGATGAGAGAAAAGTAGGGTAAAGTGAAGTAATTGAAGCAAAATTACAAACTGAATGAGAAACCTGTTCCGAACATCCTAAAAAGGAAACTAAATCCAGCCTGATCCCATTCCTGTGTTAATCTGCCAACAAAGCCAAGACGATGGAGAGAATAATGAGATTAACAAACAGAAGGCAGTGTGAGCAATGGGACGCACACCTGGAAATACAGACACGGCAGACCCTGTTTCTCAGCTGGTGGCCCAAAATACGTAACTCTGTATTGAGACATCACAGTCAATAATTACTGGGTACGTCGCTCTGTGCCGTCAGTTGTCCCAAGTAAAAATACTGTCTAATACTGTCTAGCCCAAAAGAAAAAATGCTAACCTTAGTTTACACACATATATTCAAATTAGTTTCCAGTGCTTTGAAAAATAATTTGAGCTGTAACGTAGCCAGAACAAAAACTTTGGCTTTGCCTCAGGAAAAGTGGATGTGCCAACAGCTGAAGCACAAAGCGACGTAGCTAAACCACGTACGCTCAAAATAAACTGCATTCAAGGTGCCAATATCTTGCAGCATTAGACTGCAGAACTCTGCAGCCTTGTTATAAGTTCCCTATCAGACCTGCCATCGTTGGGTAAGTGAGTAAAACTGAAGCCATTGTGATGTCAGATCGTTTAATTATATAGTGCTTTATGGAACAAAATGACAGTGTTGGCTTTAAAGACTGTAATGAAATGAAACATGACAGAATTTAAGTAGCGGTCTATACTGATATATTAATAACTGCTAGAGGTGCAACTGCAAACATCCAGCCTTTAAAACCAATCAACAAAATGAAGTACTGATTTTGAATTAAATGGAAGAATTATATATGTTATAATAATTTAATAACCACCTTTCTTTGATAATCCTTTATTAGTGTTAAGTGCATCAACGAAGGGATACTGGTACAATATGAAAAGAGCTAGACAATACCCAACATAAAACCAGTGAAATAAAAGCAATGACTATAATGACACAAAAATCAACTATCAACAAAAAAATAAGAACCACCACGTTTGAAGCGCTCTGAGTGGATGTGTGATATCTGCCGTTGGGCCCATTAAAATCCTGCTTGTTGACCATGACACCTCTGTGTACCAGCCAGCACTCTGGGTGGCATCAGCGCACCCTGACACGTCTGTGTCTATGCAACAGACTGTCAGCTTAAAATCCTGATTTGACAGAAAACACGTGTATTCACTGCGTATAGCACATACTCAGCTTATATGCTTCTAATTATATCCACTGGAGTGTCCTGCAATGTCATGCTGTCTCACATGTCACTCATCGCTAAAAATCACTGACACACTCGGAAGCACACCAACGGCACGGTGACGAACGGTCTTTAGCTGGGAAACTGTCCTTTTGCTGCAGGGACTGTGCTCAATCCTGGGTGACAGCAGCCATCCATTCTGCTCAAGTGTCCTTCAGCAAAAAACGAATTCCCTCCAAGTCAGCTCTTCCATTATGGATCACGCTAGAAATACAAGAATGGAACACATTCAACATGCACATCATGCACATGATGATGCATTTCTCCAGGGTGATAACACAAACAAAGCCATGACCACATATATCGACCATGTGTGATCATCTGTGTGTGTTTTATGTGCTGTATGTGGACGCGTGCACGCACAGCATGGGGTGATGTGTTATGTTTAAATCTCATTTGATAAAAGGTGTTTTTAGTGTGTAACGACAAGATTGCTGTGCAGGGGCTCAGCAGGCGGTTGACAGAGGGAGAGAGAAAGAGTGTGTGTGTGTGTGTGTGTGTGTGTGTGTGTGTGTGTGTGTGTGTGTGTGTGTGTGTGTGTGTGTGTGTGTGTGTGTGTGCGCGCGCGCACACGCTGATCTAGTGGGAGATGAGAGGGGAGGCTAACAGAAAAAAGATGAAAGACAATATGGAGAAAAGCTGGAAGTGGTATTGGGAGATGGAGAGAGAACAAGAGGCTTAAACAGACCTAAGAAATCAGGAGCGAGAAAGAGGGAGAGATGTTGTTAGATAGGTCTAACCTAAAGTGCTCTAATAAAAGAAACACTAATTGGGAGATAAATAGAGAAAGAGTTCAGAGACAGAAAGGGGGCTGGGAGACAACAGATGTTGGAGCTGGACAGATCTGATTCATTTGTGATTAGAATTGGTGAGGTTTTGTGCACAAGCATGGCAAAGTTAACAGATAGTGGAGAGCACTGTGTGTATCAAATGAACTGAACTGAACTTGAATTTGCACACATGTATGACAAGTGATGCATACAAGGAGCAGACTTTATGTCTGTACGCAAGAAAATTAAAAGTGTTACATCCAATCAGCTATGAAGGACAATAAAAACAAATTTACAAGAACATCGAAATGGTATCAAGTGTGTAGACCCCATCCATGATGCTACCATGCTTTCAATGACAACGCTACCATGCTGACAATCAACAGGTGTCATCTTTACCTCTTACTTAATCTTCTCAGCATGCTAACAATTGCTAATCAGCGCTGAATATAAAGCACAACTCATGGGAATGTCATCAGTTTTTCGAGTGCTTAGTCATATACCGAAGTACTGGATGAAGAGAAATTGTGACCAGAAAATGGCACTTGAGGAAGAGGTAAGGGATCACCAGTACGGAAAAATGTGCTGCCCGGAAACCTGAGAGTGACTCAGTCAGCCCATTGATCATCTCATTGATACTTTTTGTGAAAAAATAGAGGAAAAATCATGGCAATCCACTTGATAGCTTGATAAGCATAAAAGAAAAAAAGAACAACACTGCCTTTTTTTTTGGACTATGCATATGCTGTACTTTATGAGCTAAATTATTTTGTCACAATCATTTTAAAAAAGACAAATCTAATTGGTCCATTTGTTAGAATGGTGAATCACCTGCTGTCTCACCACACACCTGCCATACCTGCCTCACTCTTTGTCAGTCAGTCTCTCAGGTTGTCTGCTGCTTATACACATGACAGTTGGTGTAAACGTATTTCTTTCAAACACCATAGACAGCAGAATATTGATATTTTCATGTTTCTACTGTGTGTGTCTCTTTTCATGGCGCACATGCAAGCATACGTATTACGGTGAGGGACACAAGGCATGACATTATGTAGTGCCAAGAGTCAGGCTTGATTGATTGTCTGCAAATGAACACACACACGCAATTACACATTAAGAGAGCAAGGCAGATTGAATTTCTTGGTGCTAAACACACTCATGCACGCACGCACACACACACACAGACACAGAGTGAGTGAGGCTTATTAAATGCCTTCATATCAAAAGCACACAGCTCTCACACTTCAAAGAGGAGCAGAGACCTGAGGCACACAACACAACTTGGAACTCACTATCTCAACACACACAAACACACACGCACAGTCACACATGTCTGAGGACAGTCAGAAACTTTCACTTATTACCGTAAACTTGACCCTCCCATTGCATGCACAACAGACAACATGTTCAAAGCAACATGCATTTTGTGGAGCAAGCACCAATATTATACAGTATGTATTTATTCATGCGCACAGTCAGCCAAATACATGCTACACAAACTACAGTAGACCTTTACAGTATATTTTACCCCATTTTACACAAACACTCAGAAGCACATACACGCCGCCCGCCTCTTTTATAACTCTGTGTGAGTTAATAGCTTCGGACACAGAGAAGAAAGGAGGACAGAGTCTGTCATTCACCTCAGTGATTCTCTCTCTCCGCTAAAGGAACATTGCACATTACTGACAGGTCAAATCACACGGCACTTTGGTCACGAGAGAGCAGACAAGAGTGATGCTAGACTGACCATATGGTGTGCTGTGGAGCTTTGATTTTACTGCAGTGTATTGCATCACCTCAGTGGGCCATCATGTCAAGGTTATTATCATCACTGCTGAAAGGAATAGCCACAAAATGATTGCAGCTCGTTTTTCCTTACAATGGCTGTTGTTTT
Organism: Chaetodon trifascialis; assembly: GCF_039877785.1. Classification (NCBI taxonomy): domain Eukaryota; kingdom Metazoa; phylum Chordata; class Actinopteri; order Chaetodontiformes; family Chaetodontidae; genus Chaetodon; species Chaetodon trifascialis. The sequence continues at coordinate 16,216,453 of NC_092064.1, forward strand.
TAGGATCCATCTCAGCCACAGATGGACGTCACTAAAATTTGTACATAAAAAGAAAATAGAACATATAGTTGATGCATTTTACTGTAAGATTTGCTGATACTGTATGGACAAAGAAAGAAGCATTCACTGTCTTTGTCCTAGCCTATTCAAAGAAAGCTGTATTCAGGTAGGTACAGTAGTTTGCGGCATCCGGCTGAGCCATCCCTGCATCTCTCTGATGCTACTCCTTTTGTTGTTCATATTATTATTACGCTAGGAACTGCTCATTCTTGCCATTTTACATCTTTTTGATCTTTTTGATAATCAGCAATAAAGCACAAATCTATAACAATTTGCATTTGCATTGTGAAAATCTACTGTCACCCTCTTCAGCTTGTAGGCGACCATGATTTTCTGGTCCTCAATCGGAGTTGGTTCAATCAGCTGTAGTATTGTACAGAAGCACTGAGCAATCTGGATTATTTGCTCCATTATCCCTCTGTCGACCACGGCAAATACGTTTCAATGTGGTCATTTAGTTAATGGATTAGCTTTTCATGTGTTGCGCACCTTAGAGGACCTTTGTCAGGAGTGTGTTACTGTACATGCCAAGAGGTTCATTCAGGGCCCCATATCCCACCTGTTCTTGTGCAGGAGACTCTTGGGCAGGAACAACAAGGGCGTGATCCCTCACTGGCTTCCCACAGAATCCACTTCCCACAGCAGTCACCTTTACGTGTGTTATGTGTTGTTTCACGTATACACTGATGATGCTGAAAGTCATTAAGAATGTCAAGATACTGAAGACACCTACTCTTTCAAAATGATTTATTACTGTAGCACACAATTAAAACAAAAACAAACTTTATCATTTGCTGTCATAAGACCAGGCAGGCTGGACCCTGCAGAATGAGACACTGAATAAATCAGAGGTAAAGATTTTTTTATTCCCACAAGTGTTTTGGAAATCAACTCTTTGTATGACTATCTGTCACATGGGAGCTCATAAGATGGTGTTCTGAGCTATTCAGCCATAAATTTATCCGCAGGACTCAAAAGGAAAAGTTTTGTTTCATGGCTTGGATCACTCATAACAACACAGTTTTGTCACAGTGACCAGTCTAAGTTCCTGACTAGACTTTTGTCGTTGACTTGTGAAGAAACACTTATGTTTTTTATTGTTGACAATATGACAGAAGAGACCTGAACCTGTTTATTGCTTTTTTTAACGCAACATGTAATAAATCAGAGCCTAAGATATGACCATCGCTTCTCCATTTTTGTATACTAAAAACATGAAGGCAAGAGAGGAAGAGGACAGTTTGACAAGCAAAAAGCTGATCCAATCACCGGCTTCCCTCTGGAGCCCTGCTCTGTCCATCTGTCAAAGTGTCAATCTGACTGCTGGACTAAACTGTCAATACAACATACACCAATTAAATGTGAAATGACCAGAACTGCTCAAAAAGCTGTAAGCACACTCATGCACTCACACACTCTCCACACGCTGTGTCCCACACCTATACTGATAGAAGTATGTACACTGTTAGACACGCGCGTCGACACAGCAGGAGGTTGTAAACACTCTCTAATTGGAGTGCTAACAAGCTGCCTGTCAATCACAACCTTCCTCAGTTCATTTCGATATTCTGTTCATTCTGGTCCGACTCTGCAGCACTGTAATGAGCCACAATTGGGACTACAATTTCCTTCCTGGATCATATTTGGCACATTTATCTCATGTTGTTTCACAGTGAAGCTTACCTTGATTAAGTGAGTTCATGACACCAAGACGCGGTAGGAATGCATTCTAACAGCACTAAAGTAGCTGCCTGACTGTTTAATCAAAGCTCCATATTCTTTAATGATTACAATTTGCTCAGAAGTGGCCATTTGGACTAAATGGAGCTTGTATTAAACAAGTAGCAGGACAATGCAAGCAGGCCTGTCTCCTTTGGTCACGTGGCTCAATTGTACTTGTACTTGACAGCTGAATACTGGCTGCAGTCCTTGACATCAGACTGTCCTCAGTGCAGTTTTGCTTTCGGTAAGTCAAGATCAAACTCATAAATGAATTGGTTGATGCTCTTGAAACAGGTGTGGATCATGCTCTGACAGGAATGTACATATGTAAAAGAAAGGAGTAAGTCATTACACAGGGTGATCTTGTGGTTTCCAGCTAATTGTTGTTTTCACATTTTACTAATTTTATAAACTGATTTTAAGACTGTGGGGGACTATAGAAGACATTTAAAGGCTGGATCTGGGCGCTTGCTGTTGGGGAGGGTGACAGTTTAGACAGGCTCATTAATATGAGGTTGTTATCGGACTTATATTGATATGATGACAGATTTTTGTCTATTTGGTGGACGGTATACCGGTTTTGTCACTGTCACTGATGCCATGTTCTGGATTTTGCAATACTGTCATTACTATGATGAAAATTTTAGCATATTCAAAATAATAAGCTTTATATGACTGCGATAACATGCAGGTAGAGGGGCTAGACATGTACTCATAGAATTGGAGTTACATCCAGTAACTGTTTTCCTCTCAATAACACTGACTCCCGTAATTTCTCTAATTCCATTGTCATTTGTAGTTTGCTACAAGAACAAACAAAAAAGTCTTCATCTACTCTACTTGATGTCCCCACAACAACTGGAAAACTCTTAGGATGTATGTGTGCGCTAATCACTTTACTTCAACCCACTTTGAGGGCCAATTCAATGCAGGATTTGCTTCAAAACTGAAGCTCAAGGACAGATCGATACCAACTTCAAAATCAGACCTTGTACATTTTGCCATTTTTATGTTGCTTTCCTGTTATTTATAACAGTACTTTATCACTATTTTGGTAGTTAAGATGTTGAATTTGACAGTATCACTTTTCACGGCTAATGTGCCTAGAAGCATCTGTTGTAGACCCACATGCTGGAGCAGTGTTGGTATATTTAATATAGAGGCACAGTCGAGAGAAACTGTGTGAACGTTAAGCCTCATTTGAAGCCAATTTAATAACCGGAGGGGAACCTTGAATGTGGATAACTGCTTGTCTATTGCCAGGTTACTACTTCAGAGTGGATGTAGCCCTTTACCTTGGTTTTATTCCTGTTAGGAGCCAATAAACACATCCATTTCTATAATCTTCCCTTTCTTAAGATATGTTCCCTTACATTGCCAATAGAGTGAAACAAGGTGGAATCATGTTTTGAGTGGAATATCAGCATAAGAAACAACATGTACGTTTTAGGTCATATCGCCCACCCTTGCCATGTAATGATGTTTAACAACAAAGCATGTTTAAAATATGTGTTTGAAAAGTTTTATTCTCCCATTCTTTGGATTATTGTCTTGGAAATCATTCAATTTAAGCATTCTTTAAGCATTTTTCTGGATGTTTCTGGTCGGACAATTATGCATTTTAAGTCCATGGACTTGCTTTATTTTGGAGACCGGCTCCGGGCCAGTCTTCCAGGGTGGTATTAAATAGGCTTTGCTGACATTTGCACTTCTGACTAATACAACATGCCACCATGTATTAAGTTGATGAATAAAGATTGTTGTGAAAAAAAACAAAAAAAAACACTCATATTAACTTTCAACTCTCATTTACTACCTCCGTGAGATAAATGTTTCAGACTGAAACTCTGTTTTACGCAGCCACAGTAATTACTGCGGTATTCAAATCAATGCATTTAGAGGAACAATATAATAACAGCTATCTAGGATTTGATAAAAATAAAGTTATTTCTTCAAAGTAGAATGAGTATACTACAGTTAATCAGCGATCCAACACAGGTTGGTACCCATGCAGCTAAATGTTTAGTGAAGAGGTAATATATCAACTTATTATGACTTAATACTTGATAATAATTAATACTGATCAATACTGCATTTTCTTCAGTGGCTTGAGAACAGTATGTTTTTACATAAATGTTTGATTCATTGGTCTGATCAGTGACACCCTCAATCCATCACAGTCCCATTTTAAGCTAACAACATTCACCTTTGAACAGGTGCAATGGAGGACATGACCCAAAAGAATGATATTTTAAGTTATTATAACTCACCCGCATGCTTTTATCCTCCATGTGGCCCTCTAAGGGTTTGTTGTGTCTATTTGACCTTTCTTGATATAGAAGCCATCTCTCATACCTTTTTCTTTCTCTTGGCATTTCAAAATCAGATTGCAGTTGCTCCCTGTTTAGTAGGTAGCCATGAGTAGATCAGATAGTCCTGTGTACCCAAATGATGAAGGACAAAACAAATCACTTGTGCCTGTTTAAATCATGATTTAAGAGTCCTCTCAGAGTGGCTGGCTGCCAGAAAACTATTAGACTGCATCTGAAATTAAGAGGCTTCACTAATGTACGCCTTTGTTATATTCTAAGTGAGTTCAATGATGTGATGATAATATGCAAAAGCTGAGTCTTATTGAAGTGGCAAACTGCCAGCTAACTGCCCAGCTGTATTAAGAAATTAAGGCTTAGCTAATCTTCAGTTTTTGTGATATTGCTCTCTGAATTCCTAATGACTGCAATGATAGGGTGATCCTATCTATGTCGCGAGCATCCAGTGAAGGCAGAATGCCAGTGAACTACCCAGCTGGAGTGAGAGAATAGCTGCATCTTTTGCTCTTCGTTTTCATTCAGTCTCGACCTCTTCTTCTACCTTTTTTTCTGTTTCTTTCTGTCTCAGAGGTCCAGCTTTAGAAAAGTCTTTGAAACGGTTTGACCTTAAAGTGTTTCATAAAGCACCGGCTGCTTTTACCCAGCATGACATATCACAAACTACCAGATATAGTTCATTTTACCATTTAGCTGTCTGCTGTATATAAACATACAAAACATAATAATAATAATAATTAGAATAATAATAATCTGTATATAGCACATTTCATACAAAAGATGCAATACAGGGAGTCTCACAAGAGAAATAGCCATACTTCAGCAAAAGTCTCAGTAGTACAGCACATAAGTTGATCAACCATTTCTTGTTTTGCATTGACTCTGCACTCTGATTGCAGCATGCAGCTGCTTTTCTACACCACCTAACCTCTTGCATGAAGACAAGAAACAGCCACCTGTACTAGTCTTGATTAGTTAGATTGAGGGTGCTATAAAAACCCAGAATGTATCAGATCAGGATCAGGAAAGGATCTTGAGTTAGTTATCCATGCTGTAATTGGTATTCATCTCTCTGGCAGCTGAACTGCTTCCCTGTTCGTGTGAGATCAGCTTCACGTGCTTATTCACTCTCTGGATCTCTCACTGTACCACTGACTGTGTTCACACGCGCAACATATCCCTGATATTACCACTGATCCCATGTAAAGTGTTATTTGACATACACTGTTTACGTACACACTGCTTCATAGTGCAAATCTACAGTGTACAGTTCTGCAAATGATCAGCAGTCATCATGTTGACTCTCACCTCTGCCTCGTATCTCTTACCAGTCATCCAGATATTACAAGATAATTTATTTAAAGATTGGCTTATATATTATTCTACAACACAGGGTTGTACAATGAAATGCAAGCATTAATCCCTTTAAGCTTCAGAGTGCGGAGGATGAGTTGAGGCCTAAGGAAAGAAGCTGCTCTGTGGTCTGGTGGCACGACAGAAGATATTTCTGTGTCACTTGCCAGACAGCAGCAGGGTGAACAGGTTGTGGCTGGGGTGGGTATTGTCTTTTTGTATCCTTCGGGTTCTGCGCTAGCTCCTCACCTCACTGACAGCACTGATCACCGGCTGCAGAGCCCTCCTGTCCTGGGCCATGCACATCCCAGGCCAGTTTGTCAAGTATCCAATCAGGATGCTTTCTATCAGTTAACCAGAAGTTAAAAAGTTTCCTGGAGAAATACAGTAGTTTCTGAGCCACTCAAATGGGTGTATTTTCCATAGCTGTGGCTACCATTGCTTCGTGCTAGCTGTGAACTCGCCATTTCTGTTGTTAGAGATTCGGGGGATGTGCAAAATAATACACATCAGGGCAAGCTGTACAAATTTTGACATTGGAGTACATGTGAAGTCTGTTTTTTCATCCTCTTTCTTCCTGCTCCCAGTTTGAACTTCACCGTCGCTCTTGTGTCTCTCCATTACCGTTTCCTCTTCTGTTCTCTTTTCCTTTCTAACTTGTAGGTTTTCGTTCTTTGTTTTTTTGAAGCCACCTGCCGATGGCGGAGAGGAGGGAGAGAGGAAGCGCACACGATGGATAGTGAGCCAGAGCAGAGGGAAAAGGAAGGCTTTTTGTTTTTTTCTTAATGTCTGTGTGTTCAGCCATGTGAGGGAAGAACTGGGATGCAGGCCAGCCGAAAGACTATCAAAGAAAACACACCGCGCTGTGAAAGTGCAACACACTGTAACACACACACACACACACACACACACACACACACACACACACACACACACACACACACACACACACATAAAAGGAACTGGCTTATTGGTGAAAGGAAGGGGAGAAGATGAGAAGTGAGTAATGAGAGAGCATGGGAGTAAGAGGAGAAAGGGGAGGGGGATGATGAAACTGGTGTTCAGGCGGAAGGATCGAGGGAAGGAATGGGGGGGGGCAGAAGAAAAATGGAGGATAAGAGGAGAAGAAGTGGAGGAGACAAGGTCGGAAGTAAAGCTGATATTAAGGCCAAAGGAGGAAAAGGTGGGAGGAGAAGAGATTCATTTCCTCCTGCAACAGCTTGTCCTGAACAGTTAATAGAGCACAACCTTTGGGACAGTGAGGTGAACTCGGAGATGGAGGGTAAAGGAGAGAGTTACAGAGGCAGATGTAGAAGATATACAGAAGAGCTGAAGCATGAGGGGGGATGTACATATAAACATGGATGAAAGTAGGTGAAAGAGAGGAAAGGTGAATAAAAGGGCACAAATCCTGAGCCATGTGCTCCATCACTGCATGCCAGCTGTGTGTGTGTGTGTGTGTGTGTGTGTGTGTGTGTGTGTACATCGTTACACAGGCGGATAAGGCAGCGTTGACATCTGATTACCATCCTCCCTGCCCTCCTCCTCTCCTCTCCTCCACCCCTCCTCCATCATTTCATTCCCTCTTTCATCTCCCGTATGTTTTATCTGTTGTGTATGGAAAAACGATTGCATTGTTCCATTGAAATAACAGCAGCGGCATAATGAACTGACAGGGCATGTTTACACAGCATGGGTCGATCGTGAACTCGACCCGATCTATCGTGTTTTGAAGCGCAGGGAGAGGAGTACAACGATCAGCGAGTTCATGCACAGCAGCGCTCGTCATAAAGCGGCTGTTTGTCTTGGAATGGAATCGATCTATTTACAGTGCCTGTCATGATATATGGAAAACCATACAGTCGTTTAAGCCTGGGGATGTGTAGTTAATGTATTGAATTCTAAGGATTTAGAATAACCTCAATAGTGAACCTAAACTGAAGCTGAAACTTTTAACTATCATCTTTACCTTTGAGTGCGACTGCTTTGCGCTGGATGCCACCTGTCCAGATGTGGGTGGACCCTGCCAACATCATTATTATATCAGCAGCATCATTATTGTTCCCCTGCATGTTGTTTCATCATGTAGGGAGATGCTGTTAAGTATGTAAAAGGTTATGTACCATGGCCACTGATCCATTGTGATTGGTTGAAAGGAGGGGCGTTAACTTTTAGTAACCGGGCAGTATAACCAGACAGCTGTGATGCAGTATTAAGTATTAAGCTGCAGACAAGGACTGCAACAGTGAACATGGAGTTACTTGTTTAATTACAAATATGTGCAAACTAATTTTTGAGGTGTAAAATATTGAAATTCAAGGTGTGTTTAGCATGATGTAAAATACAACTATTGAAAGTGACTGATAACCTTAAAATGATGAGCTACTCAATATTCTTTTACCCTGCTTACATGATCGAACTCAGTTTCCTTCCACCTGTATACAGTCGTGAGACAAAGTTATTTTTAAATGCAGGAAGAGGTGGGTGGGAGGTGCAAGTTTTGCAGCAAAGGTGTGAGTATGTATAATTAATGTTTATTCTTCTTAGAATTAACTATTTTATTATAATGAGAAAGCACTCAAATCCTGAATCTGCCTCTTGATTAACGCAGCTTCACTACCTTTGTTGAGTAGCACAGTATGCTTTCAGAATACAGGATGATGTGGGATTTAATAAATTGCTAAATTATCTTCTTGTGTTGTAGAGCCCTTTGCATGTCAAATAAAATCCTGCATATTTTGAGGACTCACAGCTGGAGAACAATGAATAATAAAGGTCATTATGAAAATTTTACTATTTGAGCGACAATTAAATGTGAATTTTTTTAAGAGATATACTGCTGGTGCGTGTAATATACAAAAGGGCTTTAGATACAGTTCTTAAATATGTGTGGTTTGGTTTAGTCAGTCAATGGGAGTAAACATTTTAAACATTCAAAGTGTTACTATGCCAACCAATAAGGAGGATGGATAGGTGTATCTTGACCAAACCTTGAAAAACAGTACTTCTACTTTTAGGTATTCATGTATGCCTATGTCTATGTTTTTTTTTTTCTTCTTCTTATTGCAAGATGACAGGAAACATTGTCTTTTTACATTGATTTTCAACAGACCTTGAAGCCACTTGGGATTTGAGAAAGGTTAAAAAAGGAAAAGTTTAGAAAACAGAAATAGGCTCTTTTACAGGGCCTCTCAAAGTCCGGACCTCGATCCAAATGCGGACCGAATGGCAAGTCAATCCAGACACAGCCCATAACGTCAACTGGCAGCTAGAGTACACTTTCAGTTGTTTCTCTCGGGTATTACAATGTACTACAGTCTGCTCCTCTTTGGTGAAACCATGTTCAAGGCCAGTCTTGACAACAGCAGATTACCTGGAAGTCTGTGAAAGAAACCTATAATGGAGCATTCCTCACTGACAACTACACATTGCTGTCACACAGCCTGGAAATAACTGTTCCTCAGATTACAACACAGTCAGTTCTATGTTCGATAATCTACCTATCCCTCATCGTCGTCATCCAGATATCATATGAAATACCTTAACTTTTCTGTATTTTCTCCCTCACCCTCTGAAGGCTTTCCTTCTGCATATAGGAGCCACATGAGTTTAACACTGCTGTGCAGAGCAAAGCCAACATCTTATTATTCAGCAACCCTTGTGCCAAGTTGTTACACAAATCTCAGGCATTCTTGTGCATTCAGAGCATGGCAGCCGCTCCATGGATGCTGCAATGATTCTATGCTTCCATCATTTTTCATTTATTTTTCATTACACTTACTTATGATACATACCTATCTTCTTGAATCACTGCTAACTCTCCCAAAAGCCTTTGTTGTCAAGGCAAAACTAATTTCACATTATTCTGAATGCCTTTGTCCTTTACCTTCGCATTTTTCATATTTGAGCATTACATTGTTCCATGTAGTCGTAGTCAGTTAATTTCCTAACATGCTTTCACACATCTTGCCTTGTTTGTAAAACCTTGGTTTCTGTATGCTGATAGTTATTTAATCACCAAGGCAACTTGGTCTTTGTCAGGGAGAACTTCATGTTCTGTTTTCTTCTCTTCTTTCTGGGTAAGTATCCTTGAAGTCAAGGTGGCCTCAATGACTTACGTTTCTCTCTGTAATTTCCTGGACCCTATATTCTTCTCCTCTCTCTGTTCTTTTACCAACTCTCCACCTCTAGCTCTCTCCCCACCCTCCTCAAATAACAGAAATATTTTCTCTGCAACTCTTCCCATTTTTATGCTTTCAGTTCTTCTCTTCCCTTTTCCCAATTTCTTTTTTTAACCTAGTTTCTTTCTTCTAGGATCCTTTGCTTTTTTTCAACTGCTGTGCCAGATAAACCTTACCACTTGTGTGTTGTTTCAGCACTGGTGAGACAATGAAATATGAACCATGCAGTCCAACAGATGAATGTGTAGAAAGGCCTATCTGACGCTGTGTTACTGCACACAGGTTTATAATACTCAGAGACAGGATTTTGCAACTCTGGAAGTTTTTCACAGCAGCAACTATTTCTTGTCCTGAGAGTGACGGTCAATCAGCTTGCCAGCCCCTGGCAATGACCAAAAAAGTTCAGAATTCATAGTCGCAGAGAATCACAAAGCTTCTCTGTTCGATTTGAGAGGCATCACTTCTTGTTGCTGATGAGTTCACAGGATTTGCTATTAGCTCCTAAATCGCAGATACAGACTGTGTCTCCTTTTCTCTGGCACAGGAGTTTTTCTACTTTCTACAACCAAATGTAATTGTGAGAATATATCTGAGTCAGTCAGAGTTGTGACTATAATTACTTGATTAAATATTATTTTGTTATCAACGATTGTTCCAGATCTCTGATCTTGAATAAAAATCAGATGCAGACCTCTGAGTGCCAAATTTGAGAACCCCTGGGCTACAATTTAGTGTAGAATCGAGTATGTCTAATATATAGTTAAAGCATTATTATAGGTCCAGGATGAAACTGACAGAACAGTGGAACTGAGAGAAAAAGGTGCAATTACAAATCTGTTTGCTTCTTCAGCACCACAAACAGCACCATTAGTTTTATCAACACAGAGCATAGTTAGGCGACTGGCGATAAAGGATCAATGAGTCAGGCAGACTAGACTAAAAAAAATAAATAAAATGAAATATATATATATATATATATATATATATATATATATATATATATATATATATATATATATATATATATATATATATATATATATATTTTACATTTTGATCAATTTCTTAACAAGGGGAATGGTATCTCCTTCATATAGCCTTCAGATTGTAGCTCACAGAGTAGCCATAGGAACAGATGGATCCCATTTGCCAATAATTTTCATCATGTAGTGAGTGAAATGATGTATGAGGTACAATAACTCAAGATGAATTTATTATATATATGGAAACAAAAAAACTCACAGCCATTGACCAAATGTTGTGCTATACTTGCTTCACAAAGCCACAAAATGCTGGAATGCAGTTTTTATTGCAGTATTATTTGAATGCAATATCAACGTCTGTGAGAATCTCAAAAGAAACTTCAGGATTAGCACTACATGTAGTTACAGGTTTACGCATCTATTTTTTATGTTGGGGTTAACAAGTTCCACTGTGTTCAATCAACACACCTTTAGGAATGTACTGCAGACTGCAATATTTCACGCAACATTGTGCTCATTTGTTATGCTTCCACTTAAAATTAACTTTGGGGAAATAAAAAAATAGATTGAACAACAAAGAAACCACTCACACAAAGGAAAATAAAAAGAGAGCAGGCTGCTTCTTGCCACCAGAGAGGCAGCTGACCCAGACAGCAGCAGATGCTCACACCGGAGCAGGTGGAAAATGTCACCGCTATGGCTGGTGTCTCACTAGAATCTAAAGGTAACTGCAGCCAAATGCACACTTTAAATGTCTTATCAGACAGGACGATCGCCATAGTGCGATAGCAGCTCAGCCAACATAAAGACTCTCCGTGTCCTTTTCCATGTTAAAAACAAGTTAAACTGTGTTCATTCCTTATCACAGCACTAGTTGTTTTACAGCAAATTCTTTCAAACTCCTCTTTTTGCATTGTTAGTGTAGTAAAATCTGAATGTATTTCCCAAAAAGTGATGCATGCTGCTGTAAATTCTAGTGTTTATGAGGAGAAATCTTACTTTTTTATGAATCATCCCTAGAGTTTCTTTTGCACTCACTGGATGAAGCTCAGGGATTGGCTTAGCAGTTAGAAAAAAACTTAATACACCTCGCCAGTGTTAAATCACCTGTTCCCAAAAAACCCTCAAACCAAAAGTAGTTCCAAATTGTGAACACAGCAAATTTTCACAAAAAGCAAGGCAACACGAACCATGAAGAAACCAAAGAAACAATCTGTGGTCAAGACATGAATTCTTCTGTACTTAGACTACTGGTCATGTGATCAGTTGATGGTTGGTTGAGTGTGTGCTATTATCTACTGGGGTAATGTCCGCTGGGTTCTGGGGTTGACTGCAGTAGGTTTGTTATGGTTAATCAAGACTGGTGGTGAATCTGTCTCCACTGGGGAAATTGGGACACTCTGTTATGCTTGTTTGCTTCAGAGGCCTAGGCATCAATTTGTAGAGTGCATAGGCAAAATACTTTGAGTTATCTTGCCTATTAAATCTATTTTCATCCTTATTTTTATCTAATTATTATTATCAAGTGGGTTTTATTCTTTATCTTGTCTTGCATCTGTTTTCTTTCGTTTTCTTTTATGTTCATTATATGTGAAGCAATTTTGCACGCGATTTCTTTGTCACAAAGCACTTTGAGCTACAATTCATGTATGAAAGGCGCTATATAAATAAAGAGTTACTATTATTATTGTTACCATTATTTATAATGTAAATTGGTCAAAAGGCTCATTCAAGCCTTTCACATCTCTGGTACAGCATTGAATTTGCACCCAAGAAGTTCCTGAAGTCCATCTTAGTGGACTGGAGTGGACTTGTAAGGGTTCGTGATTGCTTGTGGACTGGTAGGCCAGATAATCAAGGCTGTGAAAAATGGGTGAAAGTCTACAATTGGTAAATTACAATGCTGATGAGAATAATCTGGGAAGGTACTGCTTATCAAAGCAATTATTCATGTGACTCTTTAGAGGCAGTTGTCTGTGACACACAGCACTCAAATGAAGTGGTTCATGTTACTGCATAGTTTACACTAAGTCCATGCAATTTGCAAATTTTCCCACACTAGAGTATCAACAGCTGTAAGCTATTAAAATTGGGATGGAAATGGTGAAAGGGTTCATTGGTCCAGGTAAATTATTCTCTTTTTGGGTTGGCTCTCTTGGCTGTACTAAATTATTACTAAATTCTCTCTGCAGTATCAGACTTCAGGATTGAACCACCCATGTTCAGTTTAAATGTAAAGGCAGCAGTTAATTAAGGAGGGCTGACGGTTAGACAGTGTGTCCTTCAGTGAGACGTGTATTCTAGTCCCTTGTGTGTCTAAGCTTTGCATTTGCACTGTAAATGTCACTATAGTAAGATGCCACAGTAAGATATAGCAAGGAATCTAGTCAATGTATGAACAAGTAAAACAAATAGTGACTAAAATTGACCTGGAATATGTGGGGTGCTTTCAAATGTGAGTACTGTATTTAGAAATACACATATGGGGAAAAAAACAAACAAACCAAAAAACACTTAAATCATTTGGTTCTCAGTTAAACACAAGGGAGAAGGCGGGCAAGGGTTTGTGAATGCTAATTGTTCGATATTTATATACCACAGCAGAGAGAGAGAGATCAACGTTCAGGATCATTCTGTCCGATTATTCTCATTACTAAGTTAGCGTGAGTAAATTCAGTGCCTCTCCACATCCTTACCCAGTGGGGCACCTCTTCTGCTTTGCTGACACATAACAGCTCATTTGAGTGGGAGTGGTGAAGAACGTCTGTTAAGTACAAAATTCACAAAATGCAACTTTTTATTTATTTTTTTTTTTCAAGGGTCTTAGCAGCAAACGTGCATCCTCACTGGGAAGCTTGTTTCGTTTTTTCTTATTCACAACAGAATTTCCCAGCGACAAAGACAGATGTGTAGATAATAAACATTTGAGGAATATATTTTCTGAAAACACAAAAACACCGAGCCCACTGCTGTTTCATAATGTTTATGAGAATCCCAGAGCAAACCTCAGGATTAGCACTGAATGTAGTTAAAGGCTTCTGCATCTGTTTTTTGTGTTTGGGTTAACAAGTTCGATAGCATTTTTTTTTTCAGGGGTCAATATCAAAATATTTGGCTGCCACTTGTCTCCATACAGCAAAAGCAGAGTTATTGTGTTGCCATTGATTTCAACTGCTTTTCAAATTGGACATGCAAATAATTTGGTTGTCTAACAAATGTAAAGAGTAGCATCTCAGCATATCTCAAAATCAACAAAAACCATTTATTCCAAAATCTTATTCAAGTTTTCCTTCATGTGTAAACTTTTTAAGTGCACCTCCGGCAAAAGTTAAGCCCATTTTGCACTTGAGTGAAGCCTATGCTTCTTCATAATAGGCGTGCACTGTAATAGAAAAAAAGCAAATCATGAGTCAGACCTTCAAAGGAAATAAGTTCAAACACAATGTAACAACTTATTTCCACAATCTATATTCAATACGATACATTTTATTAGTAAAATTAGGGACTCCTCTTCAAAGATACTAGGAATTAAACAGCCTCTTCGTGATCTGAAATCCAGTGAAGTGTTGATATATGGATGGCAGGCCCGCAGATATGACTTATTTTATATGAAGATGGAAAGATCAGGGTGAGTGGTGATGGCAGATAAGAAATAATGGCACAAGCGCACACACACACACACACACACACACACACACACACACACACACACACACACACACACACACACACACACACACAAACACACATATGCACTACCCTTAGATGACTTCACCCTCAGGCGGCACCATCTCAATCAAGTCCCTCCACTGAGTGTAATCTCTGCTGCGATTGGCTGGCTGGATTGTTTCGCTTAGATAGGATCATTTCGATAAAGTCGCCCTCTAACTGGACTCTGATGACTTGTGAAACTTTCGTCTCTTCTCTGTTTTCAATTTTGTGTCTTTCATGCCAGTTTACTGCTCACAGCCAGGTTGAAGCATTAGCGCGCAGCAAATTAATAAATTCAGCACTGCTGTTTTCAAGCACAAATGAAATAACAGTAAAATTTCAAAGCCCCAAACAAATGGCTAAGCTGTCGTTTGCTGCTGCAGTTTCAGTCTCCCCTGAAAAACTTGCAGAGGATTGCGTTGGACAGCGAATCATTTTCAAAGCTCTGGCCTCTTTCTGCCCTTTTATGCTGCTCTCCATTAACAATAAATGGAAGGTGGTATCTCTTTCTGTCTGACTCCCTGTCCACCTCCTCTCAATGTGAAGTTAAAAACACTCTGCTGTCTCTTCACAGAAGTCAGAGAACAATCTTTGTACACATTAGAGACCACAGAAACAATGGCAGTCTCTGAGTCATAGGATGTTTTTTTCTACTTTCTCTAAAATTGCATCCAGAGACTAACAACCCTTCCATGTCATTTATTTTGGTCAGGCACAAACCGTTGAAACCTGACTAGGATGTGAGAGAGAAGGCTTTACAGCAAGTCCCCATACCTACACGGCAGAATACATTCTTTACCAATGACTCCCAAAACACTGTATACAACTGTTCTCCAAAATGGCACATGTAACTGTTGGTGAGGACCAACAAGAGCTGTATGGGACAACACATGGTTTACATTGTGAACTGGTGGCAGTTTGGTTAGATTCAGCACCAAAACTACTTGGTTAGATTCAGGAAAAGACCATGGTTTAGGTAAAAGTAAGTACTGTATGTAAGTTAGGTAGGTTAGGTTACTTCATGTACATTAATCTATGTAAAGAAGCTAAAATAAGTCATTGCTTGACAGGAACAGTGGTCTCCTGTGTTAAAGTCAGGAAAGTGTTTGACCCATCCGTCGACCCCACCTTCCTCCCAACACGAACTTCGTTGCTCTCTGTACGACACCCGACTTACTCTGGTCACCACCCAGCAATAAACATATTTATGAGCTTTAATAAGCTGTTTGCACAGTTGCCCACCTAAACAGCCATGTTTAAAGGAGGATGGTCTGTTTTTTTAAAGTAAGCTTGATTTCAGCTGGGATTACCCAATTTACTCCCATCTCAATTAGTGTGTAGTTTTTACATATATATAAATGTTTTAATGTTTTCATTTCCAGATTTAAATCTGTTTGCTTAATCTGTGTTGGACAGTGAGGAGAAACTGCAGCACCCAGAGGAAACCTTCATTTTCACACATACCACTAATACAGCAAAAGAAATTACAGAAAGCCACTAACAAAAAATAGATCAAATAACCTTTTTTTTTCTCACCAGCTACACACACAATCCCGAGACAATGCACATTCCATATTAATGATGTAGATTGTTTTATGCAATGTCCTGTTGCGTAGATGTGATATCAAATGCAATAAGTCCCAGCACATTGAGGAGAGGCATATACAGTGATGTGACACGAATCAGCATGGTGCAGCGTTTGGACAGGTTTCCATGCTGTACAGATTCAGATCACTGCAGCTCCCTGCCTCTTCCTGCCAAATGTGGACACACACTACATGCTTTGACGAGGTTTAGCCCCAATTAAGTAGTTCCGCACATACAAATTCAGAAAATATTTTTCAGAATCCAGCCATCATGCGTTTCCTTTGTGGCTTTCTCACAGCAGTTCCCTCATCTGGAAAATTTGGGCTGGGAGAGGACGGCAACTTTTGGTTTAATTAGTTGAAGTAAATTTGATGAGATTTTGTGGTGTGCATCCAACCTAAGATAAAACCAGGGGAGAGCAGAGTTTTTCAGTTATCTCTCACTGTGAGCCGTCCTCATTAAAACACATGTGACGGTTGTCTGACGAAGATTAAATGAAAAACACCATGAGGTGCCGTTATTATGAATACTGAGCTCTGCTGATTAGAAACAATTGAGTTTGTCACCCCTGCTCCCTTTCCTTAGCGAGGAGGTTGTCTCTTCAAAGTTCATCCAGTCTCCTTCCAAAAGGGTTGAGGAAAATTACAAATATTGTCTTTTATGGATGGAGAATTACTAGCAGTAGTGCAGGAAGCATCTATACTTCGTTGGATTTTTCAATTGTAGTAGTCTAAAATAAGACAAACCAAACCATAAATCTAGCATTGATTCATTCAGTGAATAAACCACCAGACTCAGTCAGACCAGTCAGTCAGACATAAGCAGGTAGTCGGAAAGACATTTGATTCAGTGAGTCATTCCTTCCCTCCGAGTGTGAGTCGTCATAAAACACAAGGACACCTGGTAGCTCAGTTTGCTCGGGCACGTGCAGCGTCTGACATTAGCTGAATATCATTTCAGCAGGGTGTTAACTTCACTCCACAATGAGAGGCAGCTGATGTGTGATACGCATCACACTGAAGAGCATGGAGGGCACCGTTTCATTCTCTCTTACAATGAAGACACTCCGAGGGCGTGTCACAGTCTGTTAGAAATATAATCGTACTTATCGCTCATTGCCGCATTTGTTCACCTCAGTTGTTTGGGAAATTCAAGTGGACAAAAGAAATGGAGCCTTAATGGAGCTGTGGCGTGACAGGCAGAGAGCATGGACAGATGCAATCCAATCTTGGAAAATCAAAGTGTAAATGAATTCAAGAAGAATTCGGGACAGGTGGTTGATGTCAACACTTATGGTCACACAGACGGCACACCAAGCTGCTGCTCTCTTCTGAACCCTGATCAGTTTAGCCATTGAATGATCCGTGTGGCTGAGAGCGCAAGTGGCAGCCCAAGACTGAATAAACCTTTGTCACCCGTAGTTCATTAATCCTTCCCTCCATATGTTTTTGTGGACAGTTAGCTTTGACATTTAACTGCAAATGTGCACAAGTTGTTAATCTGAGTCAATGATCATCAACTGGTGGCTCACAGGCCACGTCTGGCCTGCGGCATGTTAATGAAAATCGGAAAATGTGCGCATCTGTCATTACTCAGTCTGTCCTGAGAGTGATCAGCGATTAGCTTTCCAGTGAAAAATACCAATTGCCATAAAAATACTATTGTCAGTATTCTTTTTAAGGAAAAACTACAAATGCCATATGTGGCGTTGCACTTGAGAAATGCTCTTGCCTAAAAAGAATTGCACGGGTCTATATATGTACAATATGTAAAAATACTGTTGCCAATATGGATAATAAATACAGTGTTTGTACTATTGCACAGTTGAAGAAAATATACAACAGATGAAAAATTGCACCAGATGTAGTGGATAATGTGAGCATATATTAGTATTGATAACAGCAGTGGAAAAAAAAGCAGGTTTATGATGTAGAAATGGGAAAAACAGCCTCAACACAGAGCTACATTACATGATGCTACAGCTGCTGGGATGACAGACCTGCGGCAGCGTTCTGTCTTCCACAGTGGATGCAGCAGTCTGTTCCTGAAGGAGCTGCTTAAGGCCCCCACTGTCTCATTCACGGGGTGGGATAGGTTGTCATGATTGATGTCAGCCTGGCTAACATCCTCCCCCACCTCCTCGATGGTGTCTGGAGGTCCATCCAGGACAGAGCCAGCTCCCCAGACCAGTTTGTTTAGTCTTTTCCTGTCCCTCTCAGAGCTTCTACAACCCCAGCAGACCACTGTGTAGAAAACTGCTGGTTCAGTCCACACCAGTTGGCAAAGTTGGTCATGACAGCAGTGACTATACCCTGTGAGGGTACAGTGCTATCACTGCTGTGGCCTGATATTGCACTCTGATTAGTGAACTGGCAAATGGAGACATGCATGTGGCTAAGTGGAAATAAAAGTGTCTTAGATAATATCTGGATTTTATCTGGATAGGAGACATTTGACATGACAAGTGTAAATTGAGCCTTATGGTCTGTGGACTGAACATGCAGCCATGGTGGTTGCTGCTAACCTTGAGTGTATGAAGAATTCAGGAAAAATCAGGCAAAAATAGCTCACATTTGGAGACAGTTTTACCTCAACTTACATTTGCTATCCATCCAAAACCATTTCACACTTTCAAATTAAGAAGAAATTCAGATGGAGCTGGCTTCTCTCCACCAGAGAGAAGGCAGTCCTCAAAGGCATAACACATCCGGGTGTAGCAGTGGACTCCCCTGAGTGTGAATGAGGAGGTCAACGTTAAACACTTGCAAATGAGATTCAGCTAGACATCCTGGGCTGAAATCTGCTGGTCGCATTGCTTTCGGCACTCTCTTTTCCAGTTTTCCTCTATCAGTACACAGAAAGTATACCAAGAGGGGAAAAAATGAAGGAGAAAACAACCAGTCACTGTTTGGTAAGATGCAGACAGGAAATTGAAGTCTAGAGTAGTAAAAAAAAAAAAAAAAAAAAAGAGATTTCACTTAGTCGCAGTGGCAGTCAGTTGCTTCATCTCAACCTCTGAGGAGAAACATCAGCAGCTTTCAAAAGGCCATTTTTTCTTCAAAACTTTGCACTCATATGCAAATGTGTCTCTGTGGATGTCTTGTCTGTGCGAATGTGTGTGCCTAGTGTGTTTTTCATGCGTCTGAGTGTGTAAGGGAGGACATTGGTATGTGTGTGTGTGTGTGTGTGTGTGTGTGTGTGTGTGTGTGTGTGTGTGTGTGTGTGTGTGTGTGTGTGTAAGATATAGAGTTTTCTAGGCTTGTCACTCGAGGCTACGAGTTGTTAAACAAATTAACTCTAGCCTCTCTATCTGTCCAATCTGTCCAATTCAGATGTTTGTTTTTTTTTCCGGCTTTTCGAGGGTTTGGATTTATCAATGTTAATTCCGAGCGTGCTGATAATTCAGGCTAAAAACAGGCGAGGACACTCGGACCTCTTGCGCTCTGTGTGTTTCTTCTGAATGCCGTCATGCTGACATTTGTCTGTCTGTGGGTAGACGTCTTACTCAAGAACAGTACATGACAGGAATTCAGTTCGTACAAGAAGAGTTGCCCCAATAGGAGATGGTCTGATTAAATTTGGAGCTCCTTTCTGCATGTATTTACATATTAATGAGCGGGAAATACTCTCTCTGAAACTATAACAACTAACTACTGTTCTATAACTTGTTAATGGTGCAAGGTAGAGTTCAAATGAATGTCATGCAAAGACTGTTGACATAAATATTTGTCTTAATAAATTTAGTAGCATAGCCAATTACTTTTAATCCAGTATCATGGTGATTTTGATGTGATGTTGTCATCTTAAATGCCTTTTCTTTTATTCATATCCGTGGCAGAAAACTTTTAAGCGTGTACACATACAAAGATGTTCATTTAATAATTAATTCACAATGATAATAATTACTCATCAAGATATTTTCGCCTTAGTTTTCTACTCCGCTGTATTGATTTTATGTTATAATCATATTCACTGCCTGCTTTAAAGCTCAAGAGTGAAACATGAATCAAATTTTAACATTAGGCTCGTGCTCAAAATGAGACCCCAGGTGCTGCATTTTCTCCATCTGCTGATAACTCATGGTATGACTGTTTGTTCATCCTCCTTCATCCTTTTTCCATTTCTTTTTCTGTCTTTGGCAGTGCTCTCTTAATGTTGGAGCAGTCATTCCCTCTTTCAGCTTCTGTTAGAAAAGATATATTTTACTTTTCCTTTCATTATACCCCGGCCGTTCTAATTCTTTTTGCTTCATGTGTAAAGAAAAAAAAATAGGAAGGGAGAGGAAATAGAGTTAACAGGTGGTGATGAGAGTAAAGTAGAAAGAGGAGACAGATATGGAGGGGAGCTGATCCTGTGCTGGCTGCCTGCCAAAAATTTAGGAGCAGAGAACTGAGGAATGGAGTATATCTGGCTAGCAGAATGGAGTTGTGTAGAGCAGATTGGGTATTAAAGTTGAGGGGAAAAAACAGAGCGGGAGAGAGATCGAGAGATGTGGGGATTGGAGGTTAGGAGAAGAGAATGGGGTTGAAAGCTGAGGGGAATAGATGAGGGGAGGGGGGTGGAGTGGTAGGAGGAGATAATAGAAGAGGGTGGAAGGAAGCAGACAGATTTAGGTTATTTTCACAGGAAACATTAATAACTGGGAGTAAGAAACAAGAGCAATCCAGAAGACCTTCATGAGGTTCTGCTGCTCAATCAAAAAAAGAGATTACAAAGAAGAAAGACGGAAACAATGCAGTCAGTCTAGGAGAAAGTCGTCCATTTTTGTTTTATTTTATTAGAAAATTTCCACACACCATAAAAATTACATGTACAAAACTATAAGATTTGAAATTGCTTTATGTACACATACAAAAGATAAAGCCCAAAGAAAAAGTAAGGGGAACACAGAAGGAGAAAAGTGAAGACAAAGCATTTGTGGTCTTTTTTTGGGGGGGTGGTTGGGGGGTTCTTCTGGTATGGGTCAAAAGGTCTGAGGTTTCTCATGATGATAATGATAATGATGACACTAGGAAATGGCAATTACGTGCACACACACACGTGGATATATACATATCTGAGGTTCCACCTGTGCACCACATATCCCATTTACAGGAACCAGCATGGCATCTGGGTCAAAGCGTGTGAATAATGAGATGCTTGTATAGATTGCCTGTGTTATTCTGATGACTCATATAAAGGGATATCTGTCAGACACATATAAAGATGCAACTCTTCAGAAAAAGACATTAAGTGAGATGTTATCCGTCATGCTGTGTGCACGTAAATGCACTCCGCGGTGATGATGGAGATGTGATGATGAAGATGTGCAGAGGTCCTGGATGACTACAACCACAATGATAACAATGCAGGTGGTGCAGTCGTATACGACGTCATACAACGTTCTTCTTCACATTAAAGTATTTTCAGTTTCAGTGGGGAACTCTGGGCCTGTGAGCTTACTCAGTGGTGGTAGTCATGATGATGGTTTTGATAAAAAATGATACGACAGGATGATAACAGTGAGGATGAAGACTGAAATTGATGCAATTTGGCAAACTGATATCCCTCTACTTCATATTTTTCTCTTCATCTGTTTCTTTAGTGACTTCAGACATGTGGCTTTCCTCCTGATCACTGGGTCTGAAAGAAAAAAGACAAGAAGAAGAAGAAAGAAATTAGCTTGCATTGTACTGTGGTTTAGTCAAAAACTTTCATCTCAGAAGAAACCTTGTGTTAAGTCATGCTTAATTACTAGAGGAGTTTGGGGTGTAGACTGAAAATTGATTTAAAATGTGAGATATATAGTTCCAAACATGGGAAAGGTAACAATGATGTTTTTTTGTTTTTTGTTTGTTTCTCATGGAAAAATGAGTATCTGAAAATGTGCCATCACATGTCTATAACACCCGTTAGTTACAGTTGTACCACATTGTCAGCCTTGGGCAAAAAGATGTGTTTAGCTGGAAGAGATGTGCCGTTTGTGTGTCATGGGCAAAACGCTGTAAGCGTGTGTGTGCGTGTGTGTGTGTGTGTGCGCATTTCTGTGATTTCCTAAACAAGGCCACTGCGCCAGAGTCAGTTGCATCTCTGTGGATCCGACCAGCCCAATCAGCAGCTGATTATGCTTCAAATTATGAAGAGCACTTCATACTCTTAACTTGCAATGGGCTGACCTTGGCACACAGCTACTTTCTGAGCAACTCTGATGAGAAAACATGTACAGCCCACATCACTTACATTTATCTGTTCCCTATTTGAAAAAATGAAGACAAACCGCAATGGACAGTCATGTGCAGAGCAGACGTAATGCCAGTTTTCTCATGCAACACTCTGCTGATGCTGAAATTGAGGGTTAAAATTCAGTGGAATCAGGTTGATCATGCAAAACTGTAAAATAACCCATTTTTTAAGAGCAGAATGCACATTGGAAATGCCCTGATTCCATAATTACCCGAAAAAGCAGGTGACGTAGCCTGTCAATTCCCATGTTAAAACAAATTATCAAATGCCTTCTGCTAAGTGAATATAGATTTATGGGGGAAATGTGACAGAAAGCAACTGGCCAGCCTATTGTCCTCCTTGTTAAATGCCAACAACTCTCCCACTGCTGGCCTCATTAGTAGTGTAATGTGAGCATGCTAAAATGATTAGCTGTCACATTGTAAGTGGACCTCTTGGGGGAAACCTGGTGCAATTCTCAAATTGCTCATTGAGTGGTTGGCAGAAACAGAGTACAGTTAAATGTTATTGGTTAAAAAAGATAATAAATGGACAAAACAAATGCCTCCTGCAGTCCCCTAGACAAATAAGTTAGTACGTAATGGGGAGTTGGCACAATGTGTAAGCTTTACAGAAAAGACGACAGGCAATAGTGAATAATTGGGTAATGATGCAGAAATGATTGAACAGTGAAAATTATTTTGTAACACAAATGTTATTAGCACACGTGGCTGTCTCCAAGTATCTTTTGTGCTTTTACTGAACAAGGGCAGAAAAACCTCAACACCACAAGGAAAAGTGGCAGGGTGAACACATTATTAGCAGAATGCATGTGGAGGGACAGCATTCAATAATGGTCAGTCAAATTGAGGAAACATTACATATTAAAGAAGTGTGCATTGCCTGGTACTTGCACAAGAGGATGGATTGAAAAATGCAAACTTCAGTCTCAACAGCTAGAGGTGCCAGCTCAATATCACTTCAGAATGACTACAAAAAGTATGACCCTACTGAATTACCAAAGCAAAATGAAATAAAAAATCAATTCTGCGAGCAAGTCCTGCACAAAAAAAGAGCCTCGAGGCCACGTTCAGGCCAACATTAGCGCTGTGTGACAAAAACACAAGGCCTTCATCCATTTTAATGAGACTACTGCACTGACAGAGTGGGAGTGCCAACCCTGGGCTCATACAAACACAACGCAACGATAGCTGCTGCTGCAAGTCAACACATTCCTTGTAGATGACATAATGTGAACTTTGTGACTCTGCTGTTGTATTATATTGTCTTAACCGTAGCCTGCATAAGGTAACACACCACCCTGCCAAGCCCATTGTTTTTGGACTGAACGCCCTGTGAGAGCTGAACATGCTGCATTGACCTGCATTTCCATTACCGGGTCAAACAAGCCCAGATGTTCCAGTCGCACCTGAGATCGGCTTTGTCAGTCGTGTCAAAGCACATTTAACTGCCTCTAAGCAGGTTGTGGCAACGTCAGGAGGACTTTGTCATCTCTCAAGGACCAGTCAGCAACATGTTTAAATGGCCTCCACTGCTAGAGCTACTGCCAGATTCTACAGATACTTCATCAGTTTCAGTAAACTCATCAGGATTTTTCTTGCAATAAGCTGTACTGTAGATGGCGAGCAAAATAGGTAAGTAACTTGGTAGAGAAGAGAGAGCTCTTGGGGCCCTAGTGAGGTTCTGCAGTTGAAATCACTGCCTCACAGCTGGAAAAGCGGTAGAGTGTTTTGTGTTCCAGTGACACAGGTCATTAACAGTGGGAACTGGTC
Organism: Chaetodon trifascialis; assembly: GCF_039877785.1. NCBI lineage: Eukaryota > Metazoa > Chordata > Actinopteri > Chaetodontiformes > Chaetodontidae > Chaetodon > Chaetodon trifascialis. The sequence continues at coordinate 16,240,371 of NC_092064.1, forward strand.
TCATTTAAAAACGGATTCGTGACTGAACACTAAATTAGCCATTGTTCCTTAAAACTGCCCACCCAGTACTTCCACCTTTCAATATGGCACACAATGCTGGATAGTGACATTGTGGCAGCACATCAGCCCCGCTCTGTGCATTTTAGATCTGAGGAGTTTGAGCAGACTGACTAATACTGGCCTTGGTCGAGTCACGCACTCTCACTAGCAGGCAGCAAATTCCATTGAGCGTTGGTCAAAGTGATTAAACCAATGCTAGTCCTCCCTAATACACTGCAACATGTACATGAACTGTACTGACAAAGAGACATGAAAGCACTCTGATTACTGCATGCATGTTAATGTGAACTTCATCGGACATATACTATCATCATCATAATTGAACTTCTGGGGATAATTATTTAAAACATGTCTCATCTGATCTGGACAAGACTAATATGACACTAGTATGGATTCAAAGCCAAAGTTAAAGTAAATGTATGTATTTCTGACTGCATTCCCAAGAGTATATGGCAAAAATAATGCAATATTTTCATTATATGGAGTTCTCTGGTGCACATTTTCAAAGCAGCAGGAAGCAGCATGCATTATTTGAAATGTAAAGTAGGCTTGCATTCAGTGTTCAGACTACACCGTACGTAGCCAAAACAATCCGGGGGTTTTATGACAAATAAAGCAGATTATCAAAGACTAATCCCCTGCAAACCTGTTAAAAAGTGACAAATCTAACATCTAATTTGCAACAAACATTCACCATGTCTTAATAAAATAAACCTCTAACCATAAACCCATTTAAACAAGACACTAAGGCCAGCCTTTCACTGCAATAACCTAAGCATTTAGCAGCAACAAAACACACAAAAACACATTAACTGCAGGGCTTTGTTCAGCCTGACATTTTAAAACAAAACCTTGTCTCTCAGTACTAAAATTCACTCTCGTTACCCATGACACCATTATTTGCGTGAAGCTTTGAATCTGCCAGTAAACCAATAGGGCACTACAGAGCACTTTATATTTCTAACAGCTAAAAGACTCTCCAAAATCCAACACTCGGAAATCTCACCATCATCTCATTCACCTCCGACATCAATGAACTGCATCAGCATTTTCAGTGTAAAGCTGCAAATATAACAACCAAAGGGATGGACTGGAGCTTAAACCTTAAACCTGCACAAGATTTTAATCCAACAACAGTCCCATTTTCCTCTCCCGCCTGCACAAGGAGGTGGGATTCTGCTGTGGGAGATAAATGAAAGGTTGTCGACTCCCTGTAGTCGATAGATGTGTGAGTGCTCATTGATTCAGTGGGTATTTCATTAACTCTTGGCATCACGTGTCACATGTGACGCACCATAAGACATTGAAAGCATATTAAGACTGAGATGTTATTATTAGACTTAAGAAGTGACAAATATATTTCAACATTTCTGAAATACAATAGCAATGTGGACAGTGCTAGTTACACTCGGTTAATTCATGTCACACTGCATTAAAATGCATTTAATTTTCTATTGTGGGTATCATGTCATGCCAGTGCATGTCAATAACCCCACATAATGCACTGCAGTGGTACAGTGTACTGTGTAACGCTGTATACTGGGCTCCTGCTGCACACAGTGCGGAGGAAACCTTGGAAATGTTCATGCCTGAAGTTTACAGTTAGCAGTGGGAAAACACAGCTGCAGCCATCTTTATATAATATGCTCAAGGAATCATTTTGTAACCTTCGCAATAGTGCTATCCTATTTGTTCCTTTTCTGTTTGCCTCTTTGCATCTGTATCCTGAAGATGCAGGTTAAACTGGTGGACAGCAGAGAGCACAGAAAGTGAGGGAGAGAGAGTTTCATATAGATGAGTGTTATACATCAACTAACGCTGAGTGGTAAATCTGCGGCATCCAATTATAGCTTCTCCCTCTGCAGCCGCTGCTCCAATGCTCCCTCTCAGCGGCAAAACAATTGACTTTCACAGGTTCGTGTATCAGAAAATGTCAGCCAGTTTCAGTGGCTATCGTGTTTAATTTTTAAAATGGTTATAAATAAAATCGCTGCTCGCTAATTTGCATCCCAGGCTCTCAGTGCCAATTAACGATCATTCTGCTGCAGCGAACTAGAAGTTGAAATCACTTTCAGTGCTGCAGTGTGTGCATGTATCTGATGTGCTCTCATGAAAACCATCCTGTAGATTCAGCACTGGTTCATCATTCAAGTGTTGTTTTCATTGTCAAGAAATGGTGCAAATATCCCGAGATCAGTGTAAAAGCATTTGTATGCTAAAGTAATATTCCAAAGTGGGAGTCATCGGAGTTCATGTTTTGGGCTTTAAAATTCATACTCTGAAATCACTTTATTTGATTGGATAAGGTTGGTGGGCTGTAGACTTTTATTGAATACACAAATTGACAGCAGTGCTTTCAAACAGAATATGCTGAGCTACTGACCTTCACAAACTGACGCTGGGACACTGAGAGCAAGATCTTTTGCAGAACAAATCCCTGCGGTGCTCACATTTTAGTGCTGAACACAGCCCAGAAAGCTGCCTTTTTTTCCCCCTTTTTGAGGCTACTTCAGGGTAGTTTAGTATTCACAGCTTCCCAGATGCTTCTCCTGGGTGGGCGACTGGCAGAAACTTTTTGTGTGACTGACACGTGAATCCATCCGCAGAATAACTCGCACGTTCAAAGAGGGACACGCTCATTCACGCAGAAGCATCAACACATGCCCCCTCCTCACAAACATGCGCCTATCAATGGGAGGTCTCAGGAACTTTCCGCGAATATCTCTCCTGACTTGCGCGTTGACGCATTTGTTCAGCTGAGCGGATCATGTGCCTCGCTGTCAAGATCTTTTTTTTTTTTTTTCTTACAGGAGGAAACGGAGTAACACAATAGATGCGCACGAAAATAAATATGCACTGTACGTGTATATGTTGTGTCATCTATTATTCATACTACCGTGTTTTCTTTCCGAGGGACCAAAGGCACCTCACAGCACAATACAGCTGCAGCTCAATGCATGCTGAGTAATCCTCCGCACATCCCACTCGCTGTTCTCCGTCCGTTTTCCCCTCTATTCCACTTCTTTCCCAGTTCTCCTTGTTCTCCTCCTACTACTTTTCTTTAATCCTTGTCTTTTCCCTTCCTCTTTTTTTTTATGAAGCTGTTTCTAAATCTTGCACAGCCTCCCTCCCCATGGAACAGTTCAATTCAAGAAGCAGTAAAGATCATCGCAGGAGCATCCGTACACATCAGGACACCGTGTCAACCAACAATGAACAAGTGTGGTTATGCTAATTTTGATTTGTATCGCTGAACCCTCCTCCTGCTTCTTTCTCTCTCTTGTGTTATCTATTTTTAAGATTTCCTCCCCATATTCTCACATTTCCCCCCTTCTCCCAGTCCATCTGAACCCATCCACGCTCCATCTATCCCTCCGTCTCTGTTATCTCTTCCCACTTCCTGTGCTCTCTCCTTGCTTCCTTCCCACTTTTATCTTTTCTCCCCCTCCTTTTTCCCTCCGCTCCTCCGTGCCGCAGGCATCGTTCACCTTGTCATACGCTTGTAGGACACTCATCTCACATCACCACAGGTCAGACAACACTGGGGTGCTCACACACATTTGTACAGTAGAGAAACACAGAGTCTCTTTGTGTATAGGCTCCATGCCTGTTCTCTCCTTTTCTTCTTCCGAATCTTTTGCACTCACACAGCTGGAAAGCTAAGTGTAATGAGTGCAGGGTCCAGCAGTGATGTCTCTGAGAACCCAGGGGCATTTTTAGATATGTAAGCGTGTGTGTGTGTGTGTGTGAGAGAGAGAGAGTTTTATTCAAATGCAGCAATGGATGCATGGCCACGTCTACCTACATCACTGCCACATCAGCTGCCAGATGTGACATTCTGCTTAAATTGAAGTCACAGCATGGCCCATCAGCCCCCATGGAGGGAGCACGCTGTATCTTCTCAACATTAAGGTTGTAATAACAACTCCAGTCCATGTGTTTCTCACTGTGCCCGTTTTAGCCTCCATACATGAAATAAACTGAATGGTTGATTGGGGCTCGTAAATGCTGCTGCAAAATGGCCACAGATGGAGGCTGTCACATTGAGTGAAACAAGGCCTTGCTGCAGTTCACATGCAGTGTTTAACGGAAGATGTGTGGTGCAATATCATACAGACGCCTGGTTCACATTATCAAGTGAAATGATTAGCAGATAAATCCTCATGGATTTGGGAGGCTGAACTGCATAGAAAATTCTTTCTCTACAAATATGTCTGTGGCAGAGAAATATACAGTAACACACAATCAGTGAACACATTTAAAGGAATAGTTTGGGAAATACGCTTGATCTCTCTTGCTTAAAGATCAAGAGAAGAAATGTAGCATATCATCTCATCAGTTAAATACATGCTACAGCCATCAGCTGTTTAGCTCAAGTTAGCATCAAGACTGAAAACAGGGAAACAGAAACGCCCAGCCAAGAAATCCTGCTTAAAACCCCACTTTTTCATTTTAATATGCATATGAAGGCTAATGGTTTCCATCTGTTTCCAGTCTTATGCTAAGCTAAGATCAAATAAGCTAAGCTAACTGGCTGCTGGGTGTATATTTAACAAGTGTGTGAGTGGTATTGTTCTGATCTAATCTTGACAAAAAAGCAACTTGGTGCATTTCAAGTGCTTTCCCAGCAGAGCTTAGAGTAGTAGCTACAGAAGCATCACAGGGACTGAGAGTTTCACAAAAATGCAGTTGCTGTACATACTGCATGGCCACCTCACACTCCCCATATTTGTAATCATAAAAGGTGGACAGATTTCAGCTCTGAATATGCCTTGGTAACCAGTACACTTTAGGGAGGAGTAAAGAGCAGTGAATGGTGTCAGGGAGGAGGGTACGGCATGTCATTCATCATCATCATTATCAAGGTGTCTTGCAAGCTTCACTCACTTTTATGACTGAGAGAAAAGAGGAATTTATTTCTGGAGGCGATGGTGCAGACTTTTCTCCTGCACAGAGATCTGGGTGTAAACTTGATGCATTTTTTCCTCATGTAGCCTCACATGACTCAAACAGGAAGGTAACATGTTAAAGACATGTTATATTAAAGTGTAATGTTTGATGATTGCATGCAAATCATCATTGTTTTAAGCTAATGGGATGCCAAGGAAAGGTTTTTAGAGGTTTTACAGTGCCAGATGGGTTCAACCTTTAAAACTTTCCTGAAAGTTTGAATGAAATGAACCCATTTCCTTGGCGTGGCAACCGTATTGATTGTAACAAAGGAGATCACAGTAATCAGATGTCCTTTCCTGTTCTCCCATTGCCGCCTCATCCCTCCGGTGTAACAAAACATATCATTACTTCGCGATGATGAGTTAGATACCATAAATCGCTACAGGTCAAAATCCATTCATTCCACCGTGATACCTTCCCACCAGCCAATGAGCTTGTCGTTCAGTTGAAAAATTAAAAATGCAGCTTATGATTTAGTCAGACTTTTTGTCAATGAAAGCAACAACAAGTAGAAAAAAGAGACGATAGCTCTATACGCTCCTTTAGCTTTGAAACACAACAGAGGGCACTTTATGGAGCTATTTCTTCTGTCAAGTGGGATCTATTTTTATACCATGCTTTTAGTGTGTGTGTGTGTGTGTGTGTGTGTGTGTGTGTGTGTGTGTGTGTGTGTGTGTGTGTGTGTGTGTGTGTGTGTGTGTGTGTGTGTGTGTGTGTGTGTGTGAGAGAGAGAGAGAGAGAGAGAGAGAGTGTGCATGTAAGAAATGGCCAAGATGGTTAAAACAATGACCGGCAACAACAACAAGAGGAAATGTTTGTTTGTGTAAAGCGCTTCTGGTGTCTGACATCTGCAATCATACTCATACTGTTCATGCTGTCCTGAGGACACACTTACACGGTCGTAGGTGTGACAGCCACTTGTGTGTGTGTGTGTGTACAGGACCAGAAAGACTGACTGATTTATTGCTGTTATTACTGCATGACCAGGGAAGTTCGTATGTCTCTTTGATATTGATATTGGAAATGGGTGTCATTACTGGTGGTCCCTGCAACATCTTGTAACCATCCCGAGAAAATAACATCTTTGGTTCAGTGTCTAGTGAAAACAAAAGAGATTTCTGTTTTATCACTATTTTATCTGCACATCTTTGATTGTTACAGATTTTATATTAGCATAATAGGATGCTGTGCATGTGTCCACTGAGAACAGATATCAAAATGAAATTACCACGCAAATAAAAACATGAAATGATAAAACAGTAGATTATGACTTTGGCTTTTCTTTCCTGTTTTGTATGTTTGCTTTGGGAAAGGGGCAATGTGGAGACCAGTAGCTTTATAATGTTCCTCATCATCCCGTCCTCTTTGCTCCTCTTTTCATTTTCACGTTCCAAAAAAACCCCCCAAAGATGGCATAAATTATCTTTTGCCATTGTAAAATTTAATTGAAATTGTCAAGTAAAATATTAATAGGAATAGAAAATAAATGTGCTTAGTTATTTAACACCATTGCACAAACAATGAATCAGATTTCATGTTACACAGATTTTAGAATTAGGGGAAACATATGCATGAGTAATTCATGATAACTATATTCAATGATAATGACCATATATACATAAGATAAGATACAGTGCATTCTGTGAAATCAACTGAAGTCCAGTAGAGACCGCTTTAGTTGTTAGTTGGCATATTACCTGTTGCAACAGCAGGAATATACACGGCTGATTAGTTCGGGCTCTAATAAACTACTGCTGTGTTGTTTTGGTTACACCCACATTCACGTAGGAATGACACATTTAATTGGCTATTTTTCCTGGAATTTTATCATTCAGTTAAGGTTTATAACTCAGGCAATTTCCAGTCAGTGGGGAGCTTAAGTAGATTACTCAAATTTGACTACTTAACAGAATATGCTGTTGATTAGCTATAATAAATGTGTCACTTCATCCTGACAGCGAGAATCTCTGTAACCTGGGGAGTTCTGCGATTTTGCAACATCAGACAGCAGTCTCTGTCCATAGCTAAAGAGACATCGCTGAGCCCCCCCCCTTTGTGGAGGCAAAGTCCATCCCTGAGGCTGTGGTGTTAGCAGATAACCATACCTTCTCCTGGCATATTATTTTTTCCACCAGTATTCGATCACTGCCTCAGGCAGGCAGGAGACAAACACAACAGGTGTCTGATGGACAGTAGGAGAGGAGGAGAGAGGAGCAGGTCATAATGAGTGACTCAGACACGAAAAGAGCAAGAAACAAACAGGAGGGGGGATGCATTTCCTGTCGCCTGTTGTGATATTGTCGGTGGAGAGTTGTAACGAAGTGGATCGTTTAGCCAAGGTGCCTCTCTAATTGTCTAGCTGACAGCAATTAGATGGTGCTCGTTATGGCGCTGCCCTCATTAGGTTACAGACCACTCACAGCAGGAGCAGACACTGCAAAGTGCAAGTGTGTCTTAAACTGTGGGGTAGGGCTCAAAATTGGCCAAGGTGACTGCCAGTGGGTTACCATATGTCACACTAATTAATGAGCCCATATCTTTGGGCGAGAGAAGTTCTTCATTTGGCTCTTTGTTTGGTTAGGTTCATGTGCTAATCTGTGGATTACTCACCTGCTTAAGTGGGTCCGGAGAGATGTGAGAGAGGCTGGTAAAGGTCAGCAAGGTCCTCACCAGTCCCATCCAGTGGAGAGCAGGGAGTGTTGGACAAGAGCAGTGGAATACACAGACTAGACCAATAGATAATAGGCCTGTCTAGTCTAGTCCAGTTTTAGTCTGCATCAGGTCACTGCACAGTCTGAATCCTCTAGCAGTGTACAACTCCACTTCAGGCTCCACTGGGGCCAGGTTTATTCAGGTCTATCCAGGTCAAACCAGTTCAGTTAAGTTCCCCTTTATACTGTATGTGCTTTATAGACTTCTGATTGGCAGAACAGAGGGTCCAGGCAAGGTTAAGATCCAGCTCCAGTTCAGCCCAGCTCAGATCAGCTGAGCTCACAGGATTGCATTATTCCACATGGATTGATAAAGTGGACTTATGTGTAGTTGCAGAAATAGTGAGCCATTATTGTTTGAGTGTGTAACACATGTTCATATCCAAAAGCAGACCCACCCAGGTGCTTTTCTGTGTGACATTATTCCCTTTCTGTTTGTGCAGTCTAACATATTGTATATCCAGCTCGAGTGTGATTATCGATGCATCCGCCTGTTTTTACCATTCACTCGGGATCCGTCCGTGTATGTCGACCCTGCTCCAGATGGTGAGAAGTTCATTCATATTTTCAGTCCATTTTTATTCTGTGACATATCCATATGCCTTTTTGTGTTGCTCTTTAAATGATCTGCGTTCGCTGTATCCACTTCCACACTGATACACATGTTCCAAAGTGGAAAATTCGATGATGATCACACCGACAAGCTGGATCCCACAGCGACTGGCCAACAAACAGCCAAATAGACCCGGGCCTTTGCATGGTTGTCCAGTCCAGACACGAGAACCAACATTAGCAGTTAAAAGTAAACCAGACAGTGCAGGTCTATAACCCCATGATATCCACGGAAAGAAAGTAATGGGTACAGTAAACAGGAGATACAGGAGAGGAGCAATAGGGCCTTTTTTTTTTTCTTCAGAGTTTTCACCAGCTTCTCCCTGGTGGTGATGTTCTCCACATCCTCCACTCAGAACAACAACATCAGGGTTCTAGAAAACAGGAGAGCAAGAACACAAATACTTGAAAGGAGAACATGAAATATGCTGTATTAGGCAAAAAAGGAATAAACGCAAGAGTAACATCAGGAGGTTAAAAGACAATTTATAGGGATCTGGAGTCAAACATTTAAGGCCTTTACAGACCGGGGGGGTTAATTTTTCAAGTATATTTTTTCCAATGGTTGTTTTTGTCATGAGTGCCTTCACACAGACAATGAATATTAATTTTTTTCTTGGAATGAGGTCGATTTCTCTGAGCTTTTGCACAACAAACAAACAAAGGCATCAGCCAGTCACATCGTGTGGTCATAACTCCTAATGACAATGGCGGACACGCTGATTGATTGTGTTTCTTATCAACCTTTAAGCAGTTTTTGTGGTTTACTTCTGGATGTCGTAGAGGTGGTAGCAAGGTAACGGTGTCAAAACAAATCAGAAAGCTCACCAGGAGAGCGTTGAGGTGGCAAAAAGTAGACTGTTGCAAATTTGCATCGCTGGGGAGTATTTAGCATTTCTGTGTTGTTTATCCGTCACTCCCCCGGTGTCTAAAGGCCTTATAAGTCTTAAGAAAAGGTTATAAAACCAAAGTTCTGGGAACTAAATATTTAAAACAGGAGAGGTCTAAGAGACACAATTTAGCACCTATGATGTATGGAAAGCATCAGTTCCTTTAATAGAATCGTAAGCAAGATCTCCGCCTTCAACATGTGTTGACAACAGTTAAACTTTAGGTGGCTTGAACGTCTGTTGGTCAGTTTCACAGTGTCTGTTTCATTTGTGTTTTTAAAACTTATGTCATAACATTTAAGAAAAGCTCATGTTCAGAGAGAAAACTTTAGTATATTTGATGAGTGAGTACCTCCGAAGGGAACAATATGAAACTAAAGGTTATAAAGTTAAAGTTCAGATGTCATGTTTTCTCCTGACTTTGTGGTAATGCCAGACTTTTCCTCGGAGCCAAACAAATGAAAAGGACTCAGCTCACAATTCAATAGGTGTCCGCTTGCTTAATCATTGTTTTTAGGCTTAAAAGATGCAGTGATGTCTGGCGTCACATGCAGCTGGAAGTATGGAGGTGTATGAGTATTCACGAAAAGTGAAACATGTAAGACGTAACATTTCCCTGACCTAGTAAATAGGTTTTTATATGTCCCTTAGAAAACTCAATTAAAACACTTCCCTGTTTAACCTTTATAGATGTTTTTCTTTTGTGAGAGCTGTTTGACAGTGTAACTGCCGTATAGTCAGGAGATACAACAAATACCTGCATAAGCGAGTTGTGCTGACAAGGAAGAGCGAGAATGGCGATGGCATGGAGTGATGAAGCTGCCCTTGCTGTGGCGGTACATTGCCGCAGCTGTTATTTGTAATGTGCGTGTTTGTCAGGAGAGCATTTCTTAAATGTATTTGTCAGGAGGAATATTTCTTAACTGCATTTATGTACAGCCAGTGCTTATTGTGTCAGTTTAAGAATGAAGCAGAGTCTTCTTAATGCCTCAGACTGTATTCATCCATCACAACCGCTGCACATCTCCCCTGTCTTCTCCTCCATCATCCTCCCCTCCTCCCCCCTTCTCCTCCATCACCCTTGTACCATGCAGATGGATGAAGGGGATGGGAGAGCAGAGAGTAAAAGGCGGTACAGGAAGATGATAAGGCAGTGTGAGTGGTAAGGAGATGGATGGAAAGGATATAGGAAATGAAAAATAACAACACAGACAAAGGTGTTATAAATTGAAAACAGACAGGGAAACGAGACGTATTACAGGATTAAAAATAAACGGTGTAATGCAAACAGAGCACTGGAGAAAAAGGGATGTGCCAGCAGAAATGAGGCCGGGAGGGAAGGATCAGGAGAATAGAAAGAATAGAAATAAGAAGGCAGACGAGACAAATATGGAGCAAGGGGTGGATGGGAAAGAGGGAAAAAGAGTTTCAAGGACAAATGAAAGAGCCCGGAATGAAAAGAAAGGATCTGAGTTAAAGGATCAGTTCACCCACATTACAGAAAAAGGCACTTCCTCTTGAGGTGTCTAGCCATGCTGATAGTTTTCTAATGCAGGTGGGTTTCATTTGCTCAAATGGGGCAGCTTGTGGATCAGGAGTTGGCGGTTCGATCCCCGACTCCTCCTGGCCACATGTCGAACTGTCCTCGGGCAAGACTCCCAACCTTTAGTTGCTCTCGATGGACCGGTCAGTAGCGTGCATGGCAGCTCTGTTGCCAATCGATGTGTGTGTGTGTGCGTGTGTGCGCGTGTGCGTGTGTGTGTGTGTGTGTGTGTGTGTCTGTGTGTGTGAATGAGAGACCAATTGTCAATTGCAGTCCATTTACCATTTGGAGATACTTGTCCCTGAGATTCCTGCCTCAACCCTAACATGCAGTAAAGTTGAATGAATTTGTTTGTGTTCCTTGCAGCTCAGAGAAATTACACTTAGAAATGACAAATCTTTTTTCAGAAGTGTCCATGTTGCTCGAGATAATCCTCAGAATGTCTCAACTGTTTTCACTGGAACTGCTTCCTCAGAAGAAAATGAAAAAATGTTCAGTGTGAGGGGATATTTTCAGAGCTTCCATCACCAGTGAATCAGCTGATTACAAATTCAGATTAACAGTTCAGATTGCTTGTTTACGTTTTATGTGACCAACGGTCCAAAAGTCAGATATTCAGCTTATTCTCTTACTATGTGACAAAAAAAGCATCAGATCCTCACATTTCTTTCTTATTGTTTCTTGTTTTTTTCACATTCAGTATCATTTAATTATCTTGTTTTTATTTTGGTTTTTGTTAAATCTTTTGTCGTGTGGTGATTAAATTGTATTATTGTCCTTCAGGGTGCCTTGAACACGATATGGTACATCTCAAAGGTAGTTTTTCGACGCTGTGAGCACCACAGCTGAAATTCCATCTTGCTTTATTGCATTAGGATTCAGGCAGGAATCTCAAGGATGGATACCTCGAAACCTCAGCTCACAAAACCAGAAGAGGAAAGTAACAAGATATGTTTTTTGTTATTTGTGCGAACTGACGTATCCAGAAAGTGGGAAACAACCAAAAGGAAGGGTCAGGTGGTGAGGAGTAGTGACACAAGGTGAGAGAGAAACTGAAGGAAGACTAAAGGAAAACAAATCCAGGAAGTGCTGAAGTTTTAAGTGCCAGTCATTACTCTTTGGGTGTAGTGTTGGCGCGCTCTCTTTGTGAGGCCAGGAGACCTTCAGATCTTAAAGTCTCTCCATTCGACACTATGAGGCCGCCTGACGTCTGCTGCTGGAGGCGTCCAAGAGACAGAAATGGAGAGAAGGAAGCACAGCAAGAGAGACATGAGAGAAACAATGAGAAACTGTGAAGAACACAGACACAGATGCAGCAAAACAGTACTAAAAAATGGATTTCGGGGTGGAAGCAAAAACTGTCAGTACAGTCAGAAAGCTGGTAAAGAAGAAAGATGAGGGAACGTGACAGAGAGAGCTTGAGAAACACAGCGGGACGGGGAAGAGAGAGGGAGATTCTGAGAGATAAATTCAGAGAGACAGACGGCGGTGAAGAATGAGGCCGGGCGTACGGGATGACACTGGGAGGAGTGATGATAGATTAAAATACATGGAGGACAGACAGGCTACAGGGTCATGGCAGGGCCATGGGGAGAACACACACTTGCACTTCACACAAGGTCCCACACATCTTTGTGTTATCGTCGACTATTTTCTGTCTGGCCTAACCTTATGGGAGCATTTGCATCAGCTCAAGGCGGTTAAACCCCGCACATAACAACACACAAGTGCATTCACAGACCCACAGTGATTTGACAGCTGAACCGAGCTTTTAGACAAACACCTGTTTCATGTCACCGTGAGGACTTTGCATTGACTTGCACTAGAATTAGCCGAAATGTAATTCTTAACCCTTCAAAATTTATGCTTTACCTGGAGGCGTCCCGACAATGTGACTGTGTCAAGAGATTTCTCTCCTCACAACACGATTAATACATTACACACACTCATACTCAATGTTTGGTTGGCTGTTCTTGAACTAATAGCACTTTGCTTGACATAATCTCAATATGTTTGTGTCAAGCATATAATTACTGCTAATCCTGGTGGAAAATTCCCCACTTAGTATTCAGGTTAAAGAGCCACTCTGAATCTGAATCCACATGCAGCATCCTGTTGCGAGCTAGATCTCAAGCTCCAAGGCGACACTACGAGGCACAAAATGTTCTCCGCTGTCTTTGTGTTTATTTATTGATTTATTTTCAATTCGGGAATTGGCTCAATATTACTAATTATTTCACAAATATTGAAGAAGTTATTGGTTTGCTGTATTCATGCCTGTGCAACTGCACAGTAAAGGACAAACACCACAGTCCTCCTGTGCAGAAAATGCATTTAAAAGTCTTGCAGAAGATCCATTTATTGTTTTTTTGTAGATATTTCTCCATGCTTCTGTGGACAGTGTGTCCTTGCTGAGCTGTGGCAGGGGTTACAGTAGAAACACAAAGACATGATTTTGTACCAAAAGGAGTGTAAACTCTGGAAGATCCCCTCTTGATTCACTAAATGTAGACTGCTGAAAATTCATGTTAGCTTCAGTGACTCAGTGAGGAATGTGGATTTTGTCCCCATTTCTATTTCAATCTCTCCAATCAAAACTGGGAAAACATTGGCGTTTATGGGCCCAAATTCCAATTTCTTATCATGTAACTTTAAAGAAACCTGTTTTCCCTCAGAAAAGAAAGACAAATCCAAGAGTGACTTTTTGAAATAATATTTAACAATGGGATTTAAACCAAAAAAAAAAAAAAAAGTGGACGTGTTGTTCCACTGGGAACACAACAGTCTATGAAAAGCAAACAAACAAAAGGAAAATTATCACCCACAATGTGCCTATTTTTTCATGTTGGGTCACACTTTTGACAACCGTGGGCCTTTAATGGGGCCTCTTTGTGTATCTGTCAGTTGCTCTGTTCCTCAGGCGCTCTGACTCACTGCGGCTCCCTCTCTGATCAGATCAATGTTGTCTTTCTCTGCAATGCACCAACCAGTGAAACACATCACAGGCACAGCTACACCCTGAGAAACCCCAACAGCCTTTGTGCAAACACATGAGTATTATCCCTCATTGCAGGTTGCCCTCAAAGTGCCAACGATCCTGGAATCAAAGAGAGGAAACAAAGAACACAAAGGCCAGCGGTAACTTTTTCCTCCCTGGGTAAAGTGTCAAAACAAAAACTCTAATAATTGTCTTGTTTGTCTCTCGTCGTAGTCTGGGACTATCTTTGGAAGCTCCTTTGAGTGACACGCTTCATTCAGGGAAGGTTGAAACAAGGTTAGAGATGTTAATTAGGTCTACTGGGGAGTTTTTTCTTATGGTGGCATCATAATGCTACACCAAAATACAAGTTCTCCAACCCAGTTTGCATAGTTGTGGCCAGTACAGCCCTGATGAGCACCCATCAACTCCTCTCCTTTTGGTCCGGTCATCAACCTCTCAGAGCACTACATGTGCACAAACTACCCCTCAAACACAGGTGACAAGCAACTAGAACAACTCTGTTTTAATATCCAGGCTAGGCTGTTAGCATGCCAATTGACGGCATCGGAAATCTGTGCAGCTCTTCTTTCGTGCCATAATTATAATCTGTGATGTGGGCAAATGTCCAGCAGGTTGAATTGTGTTAGAAATGTCAGACTGACTGCAGTTCTGACAGAGTCTGTGAAGGTGAAAACTTTCCCTGAACTCACCAGCTAAGCCGGTGCGCTCTGCACAGATCTCCCGTCTCCTGCCTGCTATCAACATGAGGCTCAATGACACCTCATTTCAACCCATTCAGAGAGGCCAATTGAATGACATATCAGCGGCTGATAAAGTATTTCGACTCAGCTGTTTAAGCCACTCATATGAAATGGTGTCTCCATTTATTCGTTCTAATGAAATCTCAATTTCCTGAGTGGATTAGTGTTAAAGGGGAAGTACACTGGAGTGGGCTTAGCACATGGAAAATCTACCCAAAAAGAAAAATTCACATGCTCTTGTGGATTCCTGCTGTTATTGCAACATTGAGCATTTCCAGCAGCCTTTGTGAGCATGTGCAAGTCACTTCAGCAGCCTGAATTGAGAGAACTGGGACCTGATTACATAAAACGTAGGTTTAATCTAATAGTCTTTGCTGGCAATAAGTGAGTTACATAAAAGCAATTTCCCATCAGTATCTTGCATGTTAAAGAAAAAGTGTATCATAATGTTATAATCATGCAGCATTGTGCTTTCACCGTCAGCCTAAATAACTCTGTAAATGCACAATGACAATCTTAAATGAATAATCTTAGTGGAGAAAAATGTCTCTGCACTGTGTATCACTCACTCCCTCTTGCCAACTGTCCTCCAGCTTTCTGACAGCTAGTCCTCTCTGTCAGCAAGCCAGTGGCCACGACCACAGAATCGACAAATACTTCATTCGAGCTGGCACAAGGGGTTGATCCATGAGCAGACAAGAGAGCCAAGAGATCAAGAGACACTGAAAGGGAGCCTGAAGCTCAAGTACGACTAATAGTTCTGAAGCTGGAAATTAACCAATTTCAGTGCTGCAAATTGGGCTGTGACTGTGCTTAATTTTAGCGGTCATTTACACTCACTGGAACATCTTCAGAAATGAGTTTTTGGTAACAGCGCAGATTTTCTCATTTCGAAGTGTCGGAGAATCAATTTTTCTTCACAAATCTTGGCTACACTGGCCAAGGCCGCCCCATCTTCTTTTGTGTGGACGTTCCTTTTTAACAAATCACAAAACCCTTTTCTGAGATATTTTATTGATATTTTTCTTGCTGTATTTTCCTTGTTTCTGCTGGGTATTTTAGTATTTGTAATTAGTGTAAAGTAGTGCTGATTCCAGGCTCCACTTCTACAACCTGGACTTATGCTGCAGTATGTACATTAATAATAATTGTAACTGCATCAGTTGTCTTGTGCATTATGTATTGGATAGTCATTGTGAATTATACGTCTTCCTTATTATCCCAGAGGGGTTCAGTTACACTCCAGCTGGTTCTAAAGTCACTTAGATTTATGTAGAAAGCACCCTAAGGGCAGAATCTGAACTGTGAGTCTATACAACATTCATACATATACTGTACTAAAGGGGCCTGTACAGTTTACAGTGGTGTCAGAGTTTTATTTTTTGGGGGGGCTTTTGTATTTTTGTAAGAAAAAGACATTATAGTAGAATATTCCCAGAATAGAAGCTCATGGACCGTTTTTGTTGCTTTTATAAGCCTCTTTTCAGGGCCTTTTACGCCATGTAACAAATGTTTGTTCTCCCAAAGAAGACACACAGATGAGATAAATAATAATATGAACTTTTTAACTTCCTAAAGACACTTTAACTTTCAATAAAAGGGTAGTTAGGGTCTTGGAGTTCAGCCACTCTTAAATAGCCTTTCTTTTGTACCGCATTAACTGTCCTTATCCACTCTTTAGCACTCTGTTTATGTCATTCTTAAAGGCAGACAAGTCTTCACGGTGTGCTTAAAGTCCAATAGTTTGTAGCACTCTGGTGGAGGACACACAACAAATGCTAACCTGAATAATGTCAGCTGTGATGCTTTAGGTGATCCTGCCTGCATAATCAAATCTCTTCTCTAACACCAACCTGCAGATTTCTTTTACTGCTGACGCAGTCTAACTATCAGCTGGAAGACGGCCCAAAAAGTGCAGATTCTGGCAAGTCACAGCATCAGGGACGACTCACTTGGGCAAACAAAACAAACCCAATAGTTTCTTAAACTTCTTAACAGTTTTAAAGCCTTTGAGTTAGCATCTTGCATTCTTTAGAAATTAAGCCTCGTAACTGGGAAAGGCAATAAATAACCATCGATGAGCTTGGGCGATGTAAGGTTACACAACTCCTGATGGTAACAGGTGATAGTATCATGAATGGGTATGAAAGGGACCCCCATGAAAGGCTCAGTCGTTCACAAGCAAGGATGGAGTAAGGTTCGCCACTTGTTAACACATTATTGGATAAAGGATATTAGTACATGAGCTCAGGGACACTTTGTCAAACCTGCGCCTGCTAATGATTGCATTCTACTTTTAATTGTTTTTCTCATCATCCCAGCTTTCTGGAATCAGTGTTGTTGGTTAATGGCACTAAACTGTAGGGAGGTTAATTTAACTACAACCTGATTGGTCAACAGTCATAAAGAAAAGAGTGAACTGAACTGAAGTTGCTGCTGCAGCTCTGCAGACACCCTCTGTCTCTCTTACTATCTTCCCAGTGCATGAGGAGGGCATCTCTCTTATTCATTCTCTCGTTCACACTCAGTTTCTCACTATTCCACTCTCCATTATTGTCTTGCTCAATTTCACACCCTCAATTGCACATTGTCTATTTCTCAGTTTCCATCTCTTTCTCTTTGACTGTTTTTTTTTGTGTGTCTCCCCCACACTCTTTCTGTCAACTTCTTTTACTCTTTCTTTCCACCTCTCTGAAATACTTGCTCCTTGCTCTGCTGCTTGCCTCCTGTGTGTACATCTCTTCCTCCCTATCTGTCTCTCCACTACCTGCTAGTTCCTTGGGGGAGGTGGGCTCTTTGGCGACAGATGGCGGTCTGCTTTTCATCTCAATGTTGACCCTGGAGGAGAAGCGGGCCTTGGTGGGCGAGAGCAGCTCCTCATTGGCCAAGGAGTCAGTCCTTGTCATTATACTCCGTCCACTGCCCTCCTCCTCGACCAATGCCACGGTGTCCCTCAGAGTGTTGCTAGGCGACATGGCCCTGGACGGCGCTAAAGCCTGGTCATCCTGACTGTCAGGCATTTTTGAGGCAGAGCGAGGGAGGACTTGGACCTGTCCGCCCCCTCCTTGTCCATTGCTCTGCGGTCTCGCCGCTGTTGCCGCAATGGCTGCTTTTCCATGGCCTGCCCCTTGGTTGCTGTAAACTTTGTATCGTATCATTAAGATGATAATAAAAACCAGCACAGAGGCAACAATAATCCCTCCGATGATGATGATCATGGTACCACCCAGGAAGTGGCTGTGCAGTGCTTGGCACTGGCTGAACTCCGTGTCTGTGGTGAATGATAGACAGCCCAAAGGACGTGTTGCTGTCAGTGATGTGATGACATCATCAAACACAGCCAGGACACACAGATCATAGTTGCGTCCGGCGGCGAGGTCACGAACCAGGAAGTCATTGCTGCTGGATGGAATCATCCTGCCAAAGAAAGACACGAAGATGTGAAGATGTTAGTGTGAGGAAATGTAATAGCTTTAAACAAATGAGCATACATCAACCAGAACAAACTTTTTCATGGGTGCCACATGTCAGGTAGAGAGGATGATCGTTTCAATGGTTGGTTCAACTAAATTACAAATATACAGAAATAAAAAGGGATATCAGGTTTTGAGAGGTCATTGAGAAAATGTTAAAACTGGCCCTTTAACCATGTGGACAGCTCAGTTTAATGGACTAGACCAGCACGCAGCACCTTTCAGTTCACACATCATTACGTCTGGAACTTCTGGTGCCTCCAAACTCTTCTTTGACAAATCACCTTCTCAACACTCATTGCCTCTTTTCCTTCATGCTCCTGCCTGTGCTTTTTCTTTTCAGGTGCATCTTGTGTGTTTCCTGACAGATGTACCGCATTTAAATGTTCAATCCACTCGTATTTCACTGCAGCAAGGTGGAAACTTAAACCACGGGACATCTCAATTGTGTTGCAGTGAAAGACAAATACATTACACTGTGGTCATTATGTCGCCTGCCAAATTATTCCACAATATCTCACAACAGTGCTCTGAACGACATTGCACTGTGGGACGGCTCAAAAACCAGATTGATTAAAAACTGGCATAGAGCCGAATCAGAAAGCCAAAATCCAAACCTGCTTTGTCCAACTGTCTGTCCATCCGCCGCTTTACTGCACCAGTGAAACAAACAATACCCAAGATGACTTACGATTACATCTGCTTGTATTGCTCCCTTGTATTCTGTTGAGTACTATTCTGCGAAAGCTGCAGTGGTGACACATTCACTATCGTATATTTCCATGCGGGTGTTGCTTGTGGCGCGGCAGCCACCTCATCGCTCTTATTTCCCCACAGAGTTCGAATTCATAAGCCTGCAATCTGACAAACGCTCGCACAGATCCACCCCCCACAGCTGCAGAAATCATCACTCCCTGATTAAACACAGACGTGATTCTTACCATTGTCAACTTCTATCTTGGTCTTTCCCCCGGTAAACACTGTACCTCCACTTTTTCCTTGTCAGTATACTTTCCTGGGGGAAATCCAGGGGGAAAATGTCATTCAGGTAAACAGGAGACAATGCGTCTTCTGTGCTTCCCTTGCTTTTGCTTCCTCTGTCTCTCTCCTTGTCTCTCTGCTCTCTCTAGGGGTCCTCAGTATAACTTGTGGGATCGCCAAACACCCTCATGTCACTGCATCATTTTATCTAAATCATATTTCCATTTGGCTTCATTCACATTTTCCCCAATGCACTCAAGTCTTTCTGGCGATGCCCATCCCTCCCCCATAAATGTATTTCCACCTCTGCACAGAGACAGACAGGCTTTGCAGTGGAATGAAATAGAATTGATGGAAGGCTTGTGTGTGTGTGTGTGTGTGTGTGTGTGTGTGTGTGAGAGAGAGAGAGAGAGAGAGAGAGAGAGAGAGAGAGAGAGAGAGAGAGAGAGAGAGAGAGAGAGAGAGAGAGAGAGAGAGAGAGAGAGAGAAAGAGAAAGAGAAAGAGAACCAGTGGGCAGCAGGGTCTAGTCTCAGTGCCAAGCTCATCGATGGCATTGAACCTCCACCAGGAAGTATATCTTGGCAGATAGCTGTGTGTGTGTGTGTGTGTGTGTGTGTGTGTGTGTGTGTGTGTGTGTGTGTGTGTGTGTGTGTGTGTGTGTGTGTGTGTGTGTGTGTGTGTGTGTGTGTGTGTGTGTGTGACCTTGTGTGGTTTTGAAGTGTGATGTGAAAGGATCCCTGGACTGAGTTGTTAATAAGAATCGAACCAGGGAACTTTAACAGCCCTGATGTCTTGCCGAAGGGTACCAGCATGATTTGAGAGCAGAGCTGGACTGGGGTTCCCGTAAGCAATTTCAAAAGGGGTACTGAAAGAAAGAAAGTCATAGAAAACAGCACCACCTCTGCCTTATTAAATCTCAAAAAAAAAAACTACAGACTGGGAGGTCTCCTAACTGTGTTTGAACAAAATGATACCATGGTTGTTTGTCTGTCTTCTCGTCTTTGCAGTGTGACAAACTAAATCATAGTTTATTAGAGGAGAAACTTCAGGGAAATCAGTGGGAGATCAGGGCTTGCAGTGTCCGTCAGTGAAATACTCAAAGCACACGTGGGCTTCTAATCTGATATCTGCAGTCTGACACACTACTTTCCATTTTAACAAGCAATTTATCGCTTAAACTTGCACCATATTTTTGCAGCTTGTGAAAACACGAGCCGTGATTCCCATGACGCAGAGTGACGTGTGTGAAAGTGTTCGGAGGAGCAAAAGAATCTGACTCAAAACATGTTATGTAAAAGTCGTGACCGATGATAATGTTATTGTCATGGAGACAGAGGGAGCAACTTTCAACACTGATCATGGCTTTTCACAATATGCATGCGGTCATTGTTAGTCATTAAGGATAAATAGCACAAATCTTTGAAAGTAAGTTTTCATGCTGGACTCAGAGTATCTATGGGAAACCTGTTTTGGTGCAGCGCTAATGATGTGATTCCACTGTCATTGCTTCATAAAGTGAGAATCCGCCACAGAGCGTAGCATGAGTTATTATGCTGCCAGTATATAATGACAGAGGAGAACTAATATTCTTAGCCAGTCCTTGACATTTTCCACTTTGTTGTGATTTGCTGTCAGTCAGTTTCATTTCAGTGAGCCCTTTGTCACGTTGATTTGATTAGTTTTATTCTATTTCATAATGACTAGGCTACACTGAACAGAATATGACAGTTGCATCCTTCTGTGGGTACGCAAACACAATCAGCAATCAATTTGCAAATGAATTCAAATTCAAATGAACCCCCCCCCATCCAGATGGGTGGTTTAACAGCTGGTCGCTCTAGTGTGGTCAGAACAACCTGGAGCTGAACACGCACAAAACTGTGGAGATGGCAGCGGACTTCAGGACAATCCCCCCAACTCTGCCCCCCACCACCATGGAAACCTTAAGTGCAAAAACAAAGTTCTGAATGCATTATAAAGCAATGAATAGTGAGATACAGTTACTGAGTGAGGATTATCTGACCCTTCACCTCTTCACTTGGCTCACAGAAGCAGTAAAGGACTGTCTACTCTTGGCATTAATCTGTAAACCCCACACACTCCTGGACTTAATCAATGCAGATGTCAGGTCATAAATATCAATTATGTTGTCACTGAAGCGGCTCAAATCATTCTAATCTAATCCAACCAAATTGGGTGAGACTGAATCTGCGAACCCCTTCACGCTACCCAGATAATCTTTGCCAACCATCAGAATCACCCCAAATACATTTCCTTAAGAAAGGCAAATATTGTAGAATTCAGCTTGAAAATCCCAACGTTCCTCCGCCTCCCTCTCGTTTAAGTATTCTGTTCTCGATAGGAATCAAACCGGGAAACTTCCACTGGCCCCAAGCTTTACTCAGAGGCAGCTGCACAAGAGCAATGAACAAGGAAGTGAGAGGGACGGATGAGTCAAAAGCATAAAATACCACCACCGTCTGCCTTGTTGAACTTGAACAGGTAGATTTGCCGAGTAACAGATTCCCTAAATGCCCTGAAGAGACTTTTAATCTTTTCATGCCAACTCCTACATTCCCTGATGTTTCACCCCAACAAAGGTCAGCTACACAGCAACCTTTGAGCATTGAAGGACTGTTGCCACAGTTGCCACACATACAAAAATGATTGCAGCAACTTCAATTATATCTAATGACATCAGCATGTGGCATTTAATTTGCTCATTGGCTAGCATCTGTTTGTGTTTTGTGCATCGACAGTTATGCAGATGTGCGAGGGCTGATGTCACATTTCCAACCGATCAATAATTAGCTGTGCCTGCGAGTTTTGGGTCTTGTGCACTCGTGTGACATGACTTAAAAAAAGGGGACTAGGACTGCTGGGCAAAGCAGAAATGGTTCAGCAAGCCCATTTGACACCGCAATCACACTGGATGATTTATTCAGTTAATGGGTTCAACCATGGACACACACACACACACACACACACACACACACACACACACACACACACACACACACACACACACACACACACACACAGAGTTAAACAGCTTAATGGATTCCTTCCCTCCACAGTCCAGACACACAAAGACACAGAGCCACTGAGCAAACTGTGCAGTGCAACTCTGCTGCTCTCTCTCACACAACACACCAACAGATCAACAGATCAGTTATGTTTTGTCACCCCTCGCTTTATCCTCACACCTACTGGCCCACATGCAAACACACACGTGCATGTACACATGAGCATGTGCCCACACACAGCTCAAAGACCGCAAGACTCATTCAAATGCACAAACAAACAAACTATCTCCTGTTTGAATGAAACAGATTAAGCAGCCACCGTGTGATCAGACTCTATGTACACATGCATAGAAATACTGCAAGCACGACAATAACCTGATTAATGTGTTTAAATTATTGCATAAGGTGACAGCTCCATACAGCTGCACTGCTTCATCATGCACTCACGGCCAAACAATGAACAGAACATGCTCATAAAAAGTTATTCGTTCTAAAATGTAATGTAAGTTTCTGTATATGCAAAATAAAAGCTGTGTACCGCAGTACAAACCACAAAGTGGAATGCTTGTGTATATCCATTTATGTTGCGGGAAAAAAAGGTGAGGCAAAGTTGTGTAAGAGCATTGCAATACTGTGTGAAATACACATTGCAAATGAACAAGCAGCACCTTAAAACTGCAGGTGCACACTGTATGAGGCGTATGAAATTATACGAATACGCACTGCTATGATGTGACTAGAGGCTGCGCATGCAAAATGCTGCTGCTGCCTCAGGACAGCTATAGGAATTCAATAAAATGAAAGGGGAAACCTAAGCTGCTGTGGATATCGGTAAGAGCAACCCCTTGAAATAGTACAGTGCACACCACCTTCATTAAACATGATGAGCTGGAAGAAACGTGCCCATAATTCAATACTTCCACTTAATGTGCGGTAATGTCATAACAGCTGTTCTAAAAGATTTGATTAAAAGCGGAGTGGGTTACTTATCCTTTGCTGTGAATGTCCTTGAGCTTCAACACTTGTTTGTATTATTTATAACAATGTTTACAGTATTAAAACCAGTTCTTGCCTCAGCCAGCTTTTGCTGATGCATCACTACATTTCTTGGTGTGTTTCCACCCTCCAAATGTTGATCAGTTGAATAGGGTGAAACCTTGGGTAAGAATGGGTATCACAATACCTGCATGCCCCTGCATGGACATGTCCATCCATGTATATGTGTATGGTGCACCTCTAGAAACAGGGACCCACTCATCCCTGTACTGTCAAACGATGGTGTTTAAATTGACTCTTCCTTACTAATCATATCATTTGAATTGTCTTAAGACATGATGGTAAACAGTCTTTGTCATAGAACAACTAAGCCCATTAATCCAAATTTTTTAACTTGTAATTCTGGTCACGCGTTTGCATTAATCTTCAGCCCCGTCCTCTATTTCTCATTGTCACTTCAACCCAACTTCCAATGCCCTAACTCGCACAGACTTACAATTACTTTAAGATTGCTGCCATTTACTAAGTTGTCTTTTCTCCCTCTCTCTCACAGTTTGCTCTTTGGCCTCCAGTGTTAATAATGCCTGTTAATACAAATTGCACCCCCAATCTCAGCAGACTATTTTTAACTTCCACAGAGAGCCCAAAGAGATGTCACAGAGGCCAGTTGTAACTGGGGAGCAAGACATCCTCCCCCTGTGCTGTGACAGAGAGCAATCTGTCACAGCACGTGTCATGCTGAATACTGAGCAGCTACGATAATGTCGCCATCTCTGCATGTTTTTCAGGTGTGATTTGGTTCAGAGAAATGTTGGAGCCTTCATTCTCCAGTCAATATGTTTTGAAATCATCTGGCCTATTTTCTCACGCATCTCTACATTTTAACTGGATTTATATTGACATGTCCCCCCCTCCTTCATCAGCTCTCCTTTCTTGGCTTTTCATCTCTAACTGCTTTCAACATCACTCAATCGAAGACTGGTAATTACTGTCTGACTGTCGTTTCCCCAGGTTATTCCTGGCCCGTGTGCCTCAAAGCACAACTTAACTGCGCAATTCACCATCTAACTGCTTGATAACTGCGATGGAAAATCCCAGAGAGAACAGAACAGGATTTCATACTTTCTGCTACATTTTTAAATCAACCAAACCACATTTCTCCCAAAGTAGGATTAAAAGAAAAAAAAACAGATTCTAGGTGGATAGATAGCATAGTTTGGTAATGCGTATCAAAAAGAGGCGGCTTAACAGGAGTGTTAAGTAGGCGTCCATGATTATAGCAAGACAGGTGCCACGAGAGATCGTTCCCAGCCACCGCAAGAAGAGGGCACAGGGTATAATCCAGGGCACAGCCCACTCAAGTCATGACTTATTCACACTGCTACCATTAGGGCTGCGTAACCATAGCATCAAAACAGGCATCACTCGTCTCCGAGACAGTTTTATCCACATGTGCAAAAACTGTTTAACAAGAACTTGCCGCTGCCCATGAACAAGCTTTTTAACTTATACAGCTGCTGTTAAATTTTGTATTTTGTATTATTAATGCATTTATTATCTAATTTTTATTGCATTTTATTGATTTCTGCATGTGTGCGGGTGCATGTATGACAGTGTATGTGCGTGTGTGCATGTGTTCTGAAGAGGATCTGAAGAGGATTTTTTTTATTTCTGTCTGCACTGCAGGAAGGAAGCCTTTGCACAGGTTTTGTCATTGCACTGGAGTACACTGCTTTAAATGTATTTTGTGATGAAGATGAACTTGAAAGTCTGTGCTCTTTAAACAGTGCAAGTACATTTAACTTAGAAGAAATCCACAAATCATGTATCGCACTAACAGGATGAAGGAACAATGTGGCAAAAGACATGGATCCAGTGCAAACACGCAGAAGAGGCTCCGAATTTTAAGTAAGAAGTCTTATGGCGCATTTCCATTACACAGTTCCAGCTCTACTCGACTCGGTTCTACTCTACTCTGCTTGGTTTGGTTGAGTTTCCATTACAATTGAGTACTTCATAGTACCTCCTCAACGTAGGCGGGGTCGTCATACCACGGCTGCGCGAAACTGCCATGACGTCAATTTGTACGTGACGCAAACAGAGCCGACAAACAATGGAGGACATTTAGGTGATGTTGTATTTGCTGCTCGGTTTGTGGTCTGGAAAAGTCTGGACCTGGTCGAGCATTCCTGGTGGAGCAGCCATTTCCCTCGAGTGAGAATAAAGAATAAAGTCAGCGGTTGTTGTTGCCCGGCGTTACAATGGAGGGGGCGGGATTGTTTTTCCGGTGTTGGACGTCGCAGACCAGTGATGACACTCTTCAGCCAATCAGTGGCCGACAGGCTGTTGACGTCACACATATAGTTTCGCTTCTACTTACTTGGAACCACGCCAGAGCAGGTACTAAAAATAGTATCAGGTACCAGGTACTATCCCTAATGGAAACACAAAACAACCGGGTAGAATAGAGTCGAGTCGAGTCGAGCCGCGCTAGTGGAAATGTAGCATTTGTGTATGTTTGTGTGTGTTTCACAGTGATATACAGAATAGAAAAGTTCCTCCTTGGATTTTACGCGCAGTCTGGGAGCCCCAAGATTTCTACTCCTCTATACACAACTATTTAGTTCTAAGCTAATTCCATTAAACGAGACATTTGTAAATATTAATATAATATTTATAATTAAATATTAAGGCAATACCCCACAAACATGCAGACTTACATACCAGGATGTAGCCTTTACTGTATAGTATGCAGGCTTCAAAAACTTTCTGCCAAAGATGCTGAAACAACCAGTAATAATATTTGTATGCATTTCTTTCAAAAACCTATAGCTCAAGCTCTGTATTTTTGTCCTCGTATCATTCCACAGTCTGTGGCTGCATCCACAGAAACAACTTTGGGCAGGCAGATAACAAATTATCTGAAAGAATGCTGTGTGCATAAGAAAACAGTTGGAGGTGTCACAGTGTTTTGCTTTAAACCTGTCAGATGTTATTTAAGCAAAGAAAATGCAGTTTAGCCTCGCCTATCACTCTATTATATTATGGGGATAAAACACAAACACACACATGCACACACTGCATTTTGTATTCGATGTACAATGACGCAAGAGCTGCCACTGTGGCCGGGCAGCGGAGCGATGGAGGCCTGGATGTATGCGGTCAAATGGCATTAACTGACACTAATAGACCTGTTATCAGCAGCTCTACTTTATTAGCATGTCATTATTGTCTCGTCTCAGGTGAGAACAGAAACAGGTTCGTTAGTTACACTTGTAACAGCCGAGGAGGGGCAATTGTGTGTGTGTGTGCGTGTGTGTATGTGTGTGTTCATGAGTGAGAGTGTCCAGTCTGAGCGTGGCTGACATTTCCATGCCCGCTGCGGATTCACGTGCACATCTGTGTCTGTGCATGAGCCTGACATTTCCATGCTGTCTGCATTCAGTTCCGTTGACTGACGGGAGGACGTTTTGTTTGTAAATACTGTCCATCAATCAGCCCTTGGGCACTCAAAATGCACACACACACACACACACACACACACACACACACACACACACACACACACACACACACACACACACACACAGAGGAGATGTCATGAAGTCACACCCAGAGCTCTGGGTTCTGACTGTTGATCTAAGCAGAACGTCGAGTGAATATTTATGATAATGTGCCCTGGCTGTTTTTAAATAATTTAATGTGCCAATTATTCCTCCAGTGCAGGCACTGCAGAACAGAGGAGGGCAAAGGGTTGACAGCAAAATCCCTGCAGCGCACACGTCCTGTCCGTCCTGCTCGACACGCTGCAAAAAATGACACAAAACGTGTCACTGAATAGAACATGGATGGATGGATGCGCGGGCCCAAATTAAGCTTCAAATCATAAAATAGGATTTGTCAAAGCTGCCAAAAAAAAGTGACATTTTTAGTTGAAATAATTCTTTGTTGGAAAAAGGGAACCTTTTAAGAAGAACGTCTTTCAGAGCTTGCCATTTCTTGCAGAACAGAGTAGCCATTATGTACTCACAGGACCCAGGGGAAAAAATTTGATGTTACAAGCTTTAATTATGAAAATGAGTGCCGCATAATTAATCATTCTGTGTGGACTTCCCCTTTGAGATTTTGCGAGCTGAGGGCCCTGTCCTGTCGCCCCCTCTTAGGAGGTGAGCTGTCCCCCTTTGCCACCCCCTGGGGAACTGAGTCAGTCTTTCTACGGTTCCACTGTAAGATTTTCCCTCCACCAGTGTTTTGATACGGGCCCTCTCTTTCTTTTTTATCAGAGCATCTCCCTCCCCACAGCCAACATCGCTCTTTTCCTTTTGTAGGCCTCTGTCAGTCCTCTGCTGCTTAATTTCCCCCATCATCTCCAATTTCTCTGCCTCTCTATCTGTATAATTTCTATTCATTTTTCCTCTCTCATCCACATCCAGACAGATCAGGTTTCAGAATTGTGAGGCAACCTTGCAAGAACATTTGCACTTAAATCACTTTTATAGCAGGTGTAACTGGTGGTTAAATCATCAGATATTTTTCCCATTAACAGTGACAAAAATCTTGGAGCCAGATGCATAAATGTGGATGAAGACTAACTCAGTTTTTTAAGCATTGCATTGCAGAAGCATAACAACAGCCACTGTGTTATGTACTGCTTTGCCTTTAGCTTTATCAGATATTGCATAGATACACTGCAATAGACTACTGTATGTCTTCAAAGTAAAAGCCCTGCTTCCATTTTAGACTCTGTTGATGTATATCTGTTACAGCTGCAACCATTTGTTTGTTCTGAAACATTTATCTTTAGAATGACCAGATCAAACACATTTAGAGAGATGATTTATACTAAATGTATAAGCATATTACATTATTTATAATGCGGTTTATGGGTGAGGTCAAAATACCCCGATGAGGTACTTAACTATGACTTATCCAACATATAACTTAAATCATATATGGAGACACTGTTCCTGTCAAGAGAAGCAATGATGTAAAGCTTTTAGTAGGACAAGTAATTTGGCCCTGACACTGATGGAACTTTAATTGGACTTGATTAGTTACAGTAATGAATAAATGAAGCATAGATGAAGTTCAAGAAGGGCGTTGTGATAGACATCACGTCCTTTCTTTTCATTGGTTGAAGAAAGCTGTGTGTTCTTTCCATCTTTCTTCATGCATGGCTTTACAGCAGACATTGCAGTCCAGTGTCTGTCAAATAAAGGTCCTGTCCTGCTCCGACCCAACCGCTCCCCTTACAGATGGCCAATTTCTACTAAGCACATCAAATTGTACTGTAAGTAGGTGATCAGCTAGGGGTCATTAAGCAACCTGTTATGTTGGCAGCCTGACTGCTTTTGAGGTGGTATAATGCAGGGGTGTAGTTGGGAAAGTGGGGCTGAGCATACACAGATATTAGAATGAGTAGCTGTGGATGTGGGGAGGGGACCATAGAGAGTGCCCCTGTACAGGGCTCAGAACTCTGTGCGACACCACTGGTATCATTTAATATATAAATACAGTGAGGAGGGCCCTATGAAATCTGTCTTAATTTGTACAGATTCAGTTTTATTTTTTTAGCTTTTCCTTTTCAGTTTTTCTGAATTGATTTTTTTTTTCAATTAAAGCACATTTTGTCACCAAGAAAGGTGTCTAATCATCATCATCACACAATTGTTTTTTCTGTTCATTTGGCTTAGGGACTGTGTAAAAACACTTTCTTCCACGATGTTCCATGTTTTCCAGTTGATTCTGTGTTTTCTGCCTTGCGGAAATCATAGCACCCTAACAAAGTGTGTGAATCCACTCTTCTTCCTTTTCTTTTGCCACTAAAATCGTCTCATTCCTTCACACCATACAAGATGAAACACTAAACCAAGTCCAACACTTATCCAAACAAAAGTAAACATACAAGATTATATCCTGGGAAAAGGAAACCAGAAATATGTACTATTATTGCTTCATTTTTGGCTACAAAACATGAATGAACGCACATTAGCTTAAGAGGGTCCTGTCGGCTGTCATAGTGGCTGCACCCTGCATGTGTCGTCCGGTGTGCCTTCAAGTTGGTTGTTATCTTAGAAGGTTGGGCTCTTCTTTTGTTTTCTATGCTTTGGCCTGGAAAAGAGAGGCCGCAGAGAGACATCTAAATTCCTGCTGTCATGCTGGTTCTGAAGTGCACTGTTCTGAAAAGAAAGCACTGTAGAATACAACAAGCCCCTCACAGCCTTCCTGTGCAAGACTGGTGTGTTTCTAAAGGTGTGCTTTAAGGAGTTTGTGGTATTTGAGACAGAAGAGAAAGACGAGAGACTTCCTAAAAACATCTACGCAGCTCAGCCATTCAGCAGTAGCTTGCCTGCAGTCCTCCGGCCCCTTTGCTGATCTGATGTGTGCAGATGTTCCTTTTCAAGGCATTTGAAAAATCAGATGTATTTGCAGCAGGTGACCTCTGCATATGTGGGTTCATCATCTTTTGCTGTTGTCCATGTGGCCACAACATTAAAGGTCCCATATTATGAAAAACCAACTTTTTCTGGGTTTTGGGGTGTTATTTTGGGTCTCTGGTGCTGCCACACACATACAAAGTGTGAAATAAGACCGTTCTCGCTATTTTGAGTGAGATACGGATTTCTGAAAACACCCTTCCACATGAGCCATTCGCAATTGTCGGTCGCTAATACGCAATATGGGAACATGTTCCTGCCCACCAGCCAGCACTCCCTCCCCATCTCCCCGGTGTCTCTCCACCCACCAGATACAGCGCTACCACAGATACGCCATTTCGCTATCGAAAGCACCGTGTAGGTAGGGGCGCCACACGCATGGTTCTGTTGTTGGCTGTAAAGAGCAGCACAAATCGCTCCATCGGCTCCCAGCCGTAGAGGACAGAAGAGCGGCGTGGATTGAATTCATTTTTGAAGGCAACGTTCCCGCTACAATCGGCAAAAACCTGCTGGTGTGTGCTAACCACTTCAAGGCTGACTGTTTTTCCAACCTCAGTCAGTACGAGGCAGGATTAGCTGAGAGACTTCATCTAAAGGAGGGCTCACTTCCAACTTCGCGTGGAATACCTGCAGAGGAAGGACATGTAAGTATACAAATAATTAGCTGTGTGTTTCTTTTGTAGATTAGGGCGAACTCCTGCGTGTTGTAGCGTGTGTGTTTTGCCATTGAGAACGATGTAAGGCTAACTGCTAGCTTCGAGACTGCGGCTTCAGCCGTCAAACGTTAGCTCGCTGCTACCGTAGCTTCTGGTACATCACACCACGTTTCTGGTCTTGTAAATGATTTAGTGCATGTCCGAGGGAGATGCCAGCATTTACAAATGTTTAGCTTTGTTCATTTTTCAGTTCTACACGAATTAACAAAGTAGCGTTTTGCCATATAGCACAAGCTAACGCTAACCGCTAGCTTCTAGTTAGCAATCAGCACGGTCTTCATATGCAAACCCAGCGACCAGGTCGGTCAAGCGATACATAGACGGTCGCTTCACTGGGTCTAAGCTTTGGAATTTGTGAAAATAATGCATTTGGAAATATCTTCTAAACTGGTGTATGTTAGAAAAGCCCAGGGCAAAGCAAGTGTCTGGTTGAGACTGCTACATCCCAGCACAATTTACACTCCAAGCATTTTTTCTCTGGATTTTATTTATGAGTGATCCTTTTTTAGATAAAGCTGATGTCACTTCTCTCTTTTTACATAGGCCAGTGCATCATTACAGTTACCTGCTGTTGATCAAGTGTAGCAGTGAGCTATTGCAGCCTTTAGTGCTTGAATTTACACTGTAACAGTGCTGTCATGTTTTACTCCTAAGTATGGCCTGTTATAGAGCTGTTAGAGGACAAACCAGGGGATCAGGGGATCCTCTTTTTAAACTGAGCTTTCCAAAGTTCATGAAGAGAGAGTGCAGAGCCAAACCAGTGAAGACTGAGGCCACATTCGTGTTAACTTTTTTTTTACTCAAAAAACAAACATTTATATTGTACATGTCACACAATAAATAAACCAAAAACTACACACTTAACCACAGAATTCAAAGTGCAAAATGTCACTATATTAACAGTTGTTGAATAATCCAATAAATGATACTAATGATTCATGTTTTCTGTGTGTCTGTGTATTGCACAGGGTATATTGATGATTTGATGGACATGCACGTGATGGGATGACTACACAAATCTTCTGGCCAAGGAAGCTCCAGCACCAGCTCACAAAACTCATATAGGCTAGATGCCTGTAACAACTGAGAAAATTCAACATTATGTTAGTCAAAAGGTTCTATAATGTCAACATCTGTATTCACATTTTTCTAAAATGGATTCAGTGATTCCGGGCTGCACGGTGGCACAGCAGGTAGTGCGCGTGCCTCACAGCAAGAAGGTTGCCGGTTCGATCCCCGGGTCAGGCGGGGCCTTTCTGTGTGAAGTTTGCATGTTCTTCCCGTGCATGCGTGGGTTCTCTCCGGGTACTCCGGCTTCCTCCCACAGACCAAAAACATGCTCATTAGGTTAATTGATGACTCTAAATTGTCCGTAGGTGTGAGTGTGAGTGTGAATGTTTGTTTGTCCTTTCATGTGGCCCTGCAATCGGCTGGCGACCGGTTCAGGGTGTACCCCGCCTCTCGCCCATTGTAGCTGGGATAGGCTCCAGCCCCCCGCAACCCCGAAAGGGATAGGCGGTATAGATAATGGATGGATGGATGGATTCAGTGATTCCTTCACTTGTACTGTATTTCCATGTACAAATATTCATGTCAATAAATATTTATTGTATATCTATAAAATGTTTCATGTGAATAAATGTGTAATATACAGTATTTGCTAAGAAAAAACTTGGCTATATGTTCAAGAAAAGATATAACTGACTTTATTTAGTTTATTATGGCGTATGAACAATGAAGTTAGTTAAGATGAAACTCACTGCTCTGTCCCCCATAGCTGTAAAGGACCGTAGTCAACCCTGTAAGTGTTGTATGCACATTTAGGCAAACAGGTTCGAAACCTGGATGGTCAATCATGCCTGGAGCCCTTTCATCCAGCTGCTGCAGCCGTCTTGTAACCTGTTATGCATAACATAAGGTCAGTATCTGCAGTGGCATGTTTTCTGCAATCATACACTGCGATCATACTGTAAGTGCAGGTAAAGATACTGTGACCTGTGGCACCTCCTGGCAGCGTATGTTCTCAGGCTCTGAAAGCATTGTTGCACAATTTCCACATGTGTACTGATACAATCAAATAATAAAAAAAAGACAATTCATGCATGTATAAAGCTAAAGAAATAAGAAACGTTGCATACCAGCATTTTCATCCAATAACAGCTTCCCCCCTTTTTTTTTTTCTCTTCTAACATTTGAATGTGTGTGCTCCAGCCAGCTACTTTTCCTCATCCTGAGCTGAATGGTCAGTAGTGCTGCTCAGCAGTGTCCTCTGTGTGCTCTGCCCCTGCATGTGTAAATGAGACGGAGCGCTGAAACTAACAGCGCAGTTAGACTGGTCAATGCCTCAGCAACCCAGTAACTACTAGAACCCCCCTCCTCTTTATGTAAACAACCAGGACCTTCAGACTCTCTGCTTCCATGATACCAGGCTTGTGTGGTTTGTGTGACGTGGTGAAATCAGCAGACGCGCTAAAGTGGACATAAGCCATTTCCGTGTTTTCATCACATGCCCATATGATTTACTGCTGTATGAATTATGTTTCGTTTGGGTGCAAATGCTTGGTAGAGGCTTTTAGCTGAGTTTCTCCCCGTCATTCTGGTATGCTACAAGTTAGGATTGGTGCTTCCTAGCGTTAGCATTGACCGTCTGAACTGCGGGCCTCTCACGCTGCCTCCTGTACAGGCGGTGCTCATACTGAAGAGAAAAAAATAGAAAGATGTTTTTAGACTAACCTTTCAGAAGCGTCCTGCTGAATTCTCTGAGGTTCTGTAGGAGCCTCCCCTCCTTCAGGATCCGATTCAGGTTCGAACACGTACGTTCAACTACTGACGCACTCGGTCTGTTTACTGCCGTCATGTCCGCTACTTTCACATGCGTAGTGCAACGTGAGCCTACGCTCTCCCGTTACCACGGTAACATGGGTGGGACAGCAGCAGCTCATTTGCATTTAAAGCTACACCAGAAACAGCACATTCTGAAAGGGACTGAAACAGAGGCAAATAGAGGGAGGCAAGAATCTTTTCCTGAAAGCTATTTCCAGCAAACAGCTTCAGAAACATGTTTTATGGAAATCATAGACCTATGTAACTTATTGAAAAAGCTTCATAATATGTCACCTTTAAAAACGAGTGCTCTTTCTTGCTCTTCATCTGTTTTTCACAGCACAAGTGTTTGCCCGTCCTCCTCCTTCCTCCCAGTTCATATAACTGTTCTCCTTAACCTCCTACAACTTCTGCGTCTCCTCCTTTTGTCCTCTATCGTACATGGACAAAGCAGCGTGTTAATACTTCAACACGTTTTTACAAGGCCATCGATCTCTTAAATGAATGTTCCGCCCTGGATTGCTATTGAGGAAACTTTTACAGGGACACAGAAAACCAGAGAAAGAGCTGGCCTCAAGGATGAATGTTTTGTTGGATCAAACATTTTAAAAGTGCTACCAAATATCATCCCGTGTTAACTGCTTTTATCGAGTAGGACAAATCTTTATGTCAGCAAGACAACTACAAAATAAACATGCCTCCTCTTCACATCATGTGTCTGGAACTGCAAACGAAATATTATGAATGCTACTGTTTAAGTGTGAATTGTAGCACTATGGCTCCAGATACGTGTAAAGCAGGAAGTGTCCTCCAGGTGACGCTGGATGAAACCAAACATGAAGAGTACTGTGTAGTTGAAAAGAATATCTTTAATTTAAAGCAGCACAGATCATATGGTGTGTTGCAGGGGGCAGAAGAACTAAGCAGAGAGCTGGATTTCATTACACTGCAGCCATAATTGAAGAGGCTGCATTGATGAGTGTGAAGTCCAGCTGTCCCCTGGACTGAAC
Organism: Chaetodon trifascialis; assembly: GCF_039877785.1. Lineage (NCBI taxonomy): Eukaryota > Metazoa > Chordata > Actinopteri > Chaetodontiformes > Chaetodontidae > Chaetodon > Chaetodon trifascialis. The sequence goes on from NC_092064.1 coordinate 16,274,344, forward strand.
GTATAGAGTGCCAGCCAATATAGAGCTGGATCAATTATGAAAAGCAGAGAATGATGAAAACAAAATCCAAATTATAGATCCTTGCAGTGGAGGAGGCTGGCCTATTTGTTTTGCACTCCACATGCCCTTTTTAAATCAATTTAGTATTTTCTTTATGTTTTTTAGAAGAGGAGTATTATTGATTAAGTCAGGGTTGATGGAAAATAACACAAAATTATTAACAGAATCCTCCTTTTACAAATGACTTTGTGTCAAACGATATATTCATTTTAAATGAGAAACAAATTCAATATATAAATACATGGAAATATGTAGATTCTGGTAGAGTGCCAAGATTAAATATATAACAGAGAAATGACAAAGAATGATGACCACACAGGAAAATATGGTACGATCAAATCCGTGCATGCAGCGTATGACACACACTCGCAAGTCGGGAACAGTCAGCTAAGATCTCTGTGATTTGCTGATTTCCCATTTGAAAGACAAGCAGAAACCAGACAGCCGATCATAAGTCTCCAGAGCAAGTGCAGAGAGCCAATCAGAGTCCTCTGCTGACTTCAGCACTGTAATTGTGACAGAAAGACAGCTGTGACACCCACTCACTAACAAGGACAATAAGAAAACAGCAGACTCATGATGGAACATGCAATCTAGCTAACAAGTGCAGGCTCCAGAGGGTGTATGAAGGGGATAGTGAAGAATACTGCAAGTGCACTCACTCTGGATGAAAATGTATTGTTTTGACAAAAGTTTCCTCAATCTCAATTTAACCTCCAGTTCTTAAACTACTAATAATGTCTTTTCTAAACACCCTTGTCACCCACCTGCTCCTGTTCCTGACCCAAAGGAAATCCAACCATCCGAAAATTTCTCATCATAGACATAAAACTTCTCCAGATATAATAAGAAGCAAAACCAGAATCTTAGAATTGTGATGGATTACAGTTACAACTTCATTTTCCTGACTTTGCTACATCGTGACACAGTTTGCAGAGAGACTTTGATTTTCGAGCCTTGTGATGCTCTCTCAAGGAAACTCACAACAAAGAGTTCAGAAAACTAGTATGTCCCTGTTTCACCTTCTTCCGAACACCTGCCGCAGCTGTAATAAGGATGATACTGACCTTGTTCCAGTGTGCCCTATTTTCCGATATTTTCTGCAGCAGTTGAGCTTATTATAGATTTTGACACCACAATTGTCTTAGTCTTTGTTTAATTATCTGGGGGTTGTGGATTTAACACTAATCATACACACACCTTAAACTCTATCTCCTTAATTATTGTGTATTTTATTGTGTATAATTACCTACTTTGCTGAGGGGGTGCATGCTTTGTGTGCAAAGCAGGACTTTTCCCTCTCATAAATACCAGAAATTACTGTCGTCCTTGTTGACTGAGCTTCTGGGTTTGAAAAGTGAAGCCAATGCAGAAGTGCCTTACAACCTGCATTCTTTCCAATGACTGCACTGGTTGCAAGAAGTCCAAATATATGTAAACGTATGAGAAAATGACTCTAGTTCTGACTTTATTCAGAAGGTCCCCTTTAGAGTAAAAACAATGATGAAGCAGTCACATCCAGTCAGGATAGAGGTGTATCACTGTGTATCCTCCCCAGCTCCACCCCCTTGTCCAGTCACTTCTGGCTCCAAAAAACCAAGATGGCGACGACCATAATGACGAACTTGAGCTTTCGAAAAGGCATTCTACAAACCAGTGGGTGATGTCACGGTGGCCTTGCTACATTCTCCTCTGAGTCCTCTGAAGGTTTCCACTTCTACCAACATGCAGATGTGTTTCATTTTTAACATTAAACAATTTAACATTTTTTCATTTAACTGTTATTTAGAGATGAGGGCTTATGTCCTCAAACACAGACACAGGCCCGTCATAGCTAGGTTGCTAGTGCAGTTGTAGTTGGGCTCTTTAAAGCAAACTGCTGCAGGGTGTAATCCCCATTATTGCTCTTGATGAAACTCTTATGTTCACTGATTCTGTTTAAGAGGCTTAGATACTTTGTCCACCATACACAAGCCACAGTGACATTTTATCATGCATAGTTAATGCTCACATGAGAAGCAACAGAAAGAAGAGATGGCATCGTTGATGGGATGCCATTTAATAATGGCTACAAAATACATGGCTGATAATAGTGTTAATTTGTTCCCCTTTTTACATTTTTAAAACCCATTTGAAGTGGGATTTATGAGTATGGTCACTTTTCTTTTGTGACTTAATGCAAACACACAGAATATTCATTTATGTTATCTTTTCTGGAGACTACAATGGAATGATCTTTTATGAAGATGAATCAATTATAGCATGCTACAGGCTTCCAAGACGTGTAGGGAGTGTATGGTACTGCAGGCTTTGTGGAGAGACATTTGGTCTTTTTTCACAGGGCGACATGGACAAGAAATCAAAGCCAAGCCGAAGTCTGAGAGTTTCCAGTTCTGTGACATTATGATGGCATTTCCATTCACAAATGATGTTCTCCCTTTGGTTAACAGAGTGTGATTTCCTGCGTGCAATGGAGCGTTTTGCTGCTGAATTTTAGACAGTATCAGTCCAGCTCTGGTTCCCTTTCAAAAAAGGGTCATGGGATGATCTGTCAGACAGATAGAGCAGAGACGGAGAGTTCAGCTGCAAAGCATCTATCTTTATTTACCAATCAGTTTCTATTTTGAACTTAACCTTTGATCAAGGACTGTAGGTGGTGACCAAAGGAGTCCGATTATAGATTCCAGCAGCCAAAATGAGGTTTATCCGCATGCTGACTGGATTTAGGAGCCCTGTGGTCTAGAGGGCCTCAGCGTTAAGCTCCTGCTCCTGTGCATTCAGAGGAGTCAGATGAGGTTGTTTGGTACCTGGAAGGGATGCCAACCTCTCATGTGTGCCCCTTTGAATGTATACCGGCCACAAATGACTGAGAGGACAGCCCAGGGCATGCTGGAGAAGCATACTGGAGGGGAGAGTCGGGGGCTTCCAGCTGGCATGCAAGCTCATTGGGATTCCCCAGAAGGAGCCATTGCTATGGAAAAAGATTGCTGCTTGCCTTGTTGGCACCTCAAACATTAAGTGAAGAACGACAAGAGAGTTGTAAAACAATGTACCGCAAATAGCATTGTGCCTGATTAGCACATATTTTCCCATTAGAATAAAATCTGGCCACATACTCAAGCTCTCGTGGTACATGACAGCACATTCTGACTGACCATAGAGGGATGTCTTTCTATCTGAACACTGAATGGCTTCCCTGCCAACGATGCTGCTGTTCAGCTTTTGAACCTGAAGGAAATTGAAATTGAAGATGTTGCCGTGGAGCATTAAACATGTTTTATGGTTGTATAAAACACCTGGAGCAACACCAACATTTGACATCAACAGTGAGCTTTGCTTGATCCAAAAACATAAAGCCAAGAAAAGCAGATTTCTATATTTCATTATGTTCAGTGGTTAAATAATTTACAGGTTGTGGTTGATGCTTCCAGGTAACGCTCCTGCCACAGCTAAGGTGGCTGCCATAAAATTTTAACAACAGTGTCACAACAATAAGCAGTGCTTTTTGTTCAAAGAGCATGAACACTTGAAGCACATTTATTTTTTAAAATGCACCAAAACAAACCTTTGCTTTGGATAATGCATTCTTACTGACTGTTTATACAATAATCAATCATTCTACAATACCTGAATTACTTTCAAAACTATTTATGTGAATATAAATTTCCCTTCTATCTGCGTGCTTTCACCTGAAAGGTTCCAGTATTTTACTCCTGAGCACATTGCTCACAGAAGAACACAGTGAGCCCTAACACACCAAAATGAGATACAAAGAACGAGGCCTGTACTTTAGGACGAACATGAATCATAGGTCTTGAATATGGCAGTGCAGCAAGGATATGATATCTCTCTGTGGTCGACATTTTTGAACATGACACTGCACTGCTCAATATAGACCAGACCTTAGGGGGCAGGTAGAGGGATGCCCAGTGCAAAGTGAATGAGGGCTGGAAAGTTAGTGGTTGCATTTGGACTGGAGCGTTCTTTCTTGTGGCAGTCGGTGCTGGCTCAGACACAGGGATGGGCTGCAAATGGCACTTGTGAGCACGATTATAAGTAGGTCAGTTGATTTAATGGCGCTCTCCACCTGAAGTTTTTATTAAATCTCCTAAAGCTGACTGGTGATGTGCTCTAATATACAACTGCAGTGCGCATGTGTGCTGTGATTTCTGCTTGAACAAAGCTAATCTTTGCTGTTAACACTGTGCTTTAAAAGATAAATTAAATCAATATTACTCTCTGGTAGACATATGATTCAAGACTATGACCTTGACTCTCACTGAGTCAGAGGGCAGAGGATAACCAATATGAGATAAAGTCAGCGCTAATCCTCAGTGTTACTATTGTCCATAACAGCAAGCCAAGACTTAACGTTCAGCTTAAACACTTTATATATTGAAGACTGCTAACCGCAGCCCTTTGTTATTGGATGTCCAATATAGAAATAATCTCCTGTAATAATGCAGTTATATAGGATTTACCTGTGGCTTAACCTTGTGATCAAGGAGCGACAATATCCTTTATGAGAGGATACAAAATTAATTTACTCACTTAATACTTTGGAATGACCTTTGAAATATCATGACACATTACGTGCAAAGAGATGAAAAAGCGTTAGATGAAACAGAAACAGAAATTTGTTCTTAATGGCAGAAACTTAGATCTCTGCTTTCAGTTTATTCACATGTCCTCCTACTGTATGTGGTATTTCATTAATCTGTGCTTGTGTGTGTCTTTGATATAATCACTCACACACTCTCTGTATAACCTGCCTGCCTCACTCTTGGGGCTGGTAATAGTGAGACATCCTATTCATTCCTGTAAGGAAATTGCATCTCTGCATGTCTCTCCACCAGACAGAGTTCATGGTCAGCTATAGGCCCGGCAGGAAGTGTCTTGATAAAGGACACCTTAGCGGGAGGGACTGTAAACACCAAGGTCCTGTGGTGGTCTATTTATTCATGCTGCTCTCAGAAAAAAATGCCATTTAAATACAGGCTGTTTTCACATGAGGACTACTAAAAAAACACTGTACCGCACAGGGAAGACAATATTTCCTGACTCTTTTGGCTGAAGATGTGCTGAGCACCAGCTGCTGCTGCTGCTGCTCGACAGTAATGACCTTAATAAAAGGTGTGACCCTACCCCCACTCTTGACAACAGTGGATGGCCATAAATACATGACATCATGTCATCTTTTAAATTAATATTTTAGATGAATCATTTATATTGTACTTTAGTAATGGCCTGTGTTGTAACGTCACACTATGACTCAATTTATTGACCCCAGACCTGTTTCAATCCTGGCCCCTGATAGCAGTTTAAAAAAAAAAAAAAGAATACATACATAGGAACATAGAAATACATAGAAATGTGTAAATCTTTCAATCAAATCTCATGGAAATATAAACACTAATTTATTTTCCTCTTTTGCCTTTTGACACATGTACACATACAGTACAGGTCAGACCTACATTTGCTTTTCTCTCAGTATGCAAATTGAGATTGATTGGACATTGGTCGAAAAACCACCTCAGCCAATCACGAATTTGTAAAGATTGGTAATTGATTTAATTACATCCCCGTGATTTGCATATTGAAGTTAAAATAAATGAGGCCACAGCCCTGAGGGCAAATCCTGACTCTGGGACAGTATTTGTAATTACTTTGGAATTAATTTACACTTCATGAGTGCATTTCTCAGTTGCATGCACTGTGTTCATGTGCATTTTATCCATTTATTTAGCAGTTAGTTATTTATTCCAGGCCAAATTTGGCCCACCAGATGTTTCCAGTGGAAAACAACAACAACGACAAGAACTGCTGAAAGTAATTTTTTGATAATTTATCTGTAAATCATCTGTAAATTACCTGTGCAATAATCTGGGCAAGAACTGGTGCAATAATCTGTGCAATTCATCCTGTACATAACAGTCTGCAAATACAATTTATAATTTGATAATGCTTATTTTTATATAATGCTTATTTTTATTACACTCTTATGTATATACTTGCTGTTTTTTACCCAATTCTATCTTTTACTGGTGCTGCTGTAAATTGGAATTTCCCCTTGCGGGACAAATAAAGGTATATTGAATTGAATTGAATTGAATTGAATTGAATTGAATTGAATTGAATTGAATTGAATTGAATTGAACTGAATTGAAAACATTGAAAATCAATTTATGTAGGTGCAAATGCTGTTTGAATATGCAGCATCTCTAATTATTAATTCTTTTCCATAATCTGAGTGAGTTCACTCACACTGCTGTTCAATATAATGACTCAGTGAATGCAGCGTAGCAATTATGACGCTTTCTCTAGCAACAAGCTGGACCACTCTTTCTAGAATTGTCAGTCTGGCGCAGTACAAGAGGCCAATGTGAGGATGACTTTATCAAAGTCAAATACCCATGAAACTCCTCTAACCTGCTGTGGTTTCATAAGATGTTTCTGTATGAAACTGGAGAAGTTATTGACCCCGTAACACTAATCTCTCTTCCTCTCTCCCTCTGTGTTGCCCCACCAAACCAGGAAGAGATAATCTGGGCAGAGATTATTGTGAGATTAGTTGTGTCTACTGTACGTTGTGTGTGTGTAGTCCATTGGGGTAGCATGGTCGTCACATAGGCAGATGGAGGGAGGCAAGAAGGGATGCAGGGATGGACTGAAGGAGGATAAAGAGACAGGTGGGCAGATTCGCAGTCAAACACAGGAAGATAGTCAGCCTGACAGGAAAACAAAATGAATAGACAGGAAGGCACAAGACAGACAGGGGCATGTGGCTCCACCTGAATAAAGATGAGAGGTTGTCAAGTTAGCTGACTACTATTTAAATATAAATGGCTGCCAGCCAAGCAACCTGGGTGGTTATTTTTGACATGCAATATGACCTGTACAGATGTCATGCTTTAAAAGTCAGTTATTAGCCTTCAAGTGGCAAAGCATGATGCTCACTGACCCTTCAGTTTGCTATTCCCTGTATGTTTGTGTTTCTATAGAAAGCACAACCCATACAATAAATATGTTGAATATTTCATAAAGCTTGTGCTCCATGCATCATTGTACTGTGCTAAGCCAGAGTCACATGTCTAAAATAAGCACCATTCATACAAGAATCACAGTTAAAACACCTTTTTATATAGTAAATGTCAAACAGCTGAAATAGGAGAGGTGCCGGTGTTGACCTTATTCAGCAGAGCAAGTATCGGCCATAATGGGACCAATCTGCATTGACTGTCTGTTTCAGCATCATGGTAAAACTTGTTTCTGCTGTAAGGTACATTCATTCAGTCACAGCAATCTCTGGCTTGCACGCAGTGAGATTTGCAGATTTTACGGTAAAAAAGAGAGCGCTGGTCCTGGAACAGAACTCGGTAACAGTGAAAAACCTTAAGGAGTTTTGATGTCGGAATCAGTATCAGGAAAAGTGAAGTGAAGTCTGCCTACACTCTATCTGTGATACACGGGACAGTTTGGCTTGCGTCAGCGTAAAATCATTCTGGTCCTTGGTTGAGGAAAAGTTGATGTTTACAAGTAATTTTCTCCAGTTTTTGAAAACTCCAAAAATAAGACAATGACATTCCTCTGTGACACAGATGAAGAAACACTTCTGTTTCACAGTAAAATTGTCAGCTATTCTTTACCCATTTGCACCGACCGTCAAACTGACATCTGCGGGCTGCATTTTGGTCAAAACATTGTGTTTGCTGTATCAGTATGTGTGTGTGTGTGTGTATGCAGGCAGGTATGTGTGTTTTCTTCACTGCCAATCTCATATCGTTTGAAAGGGCAGCAAAGAGGGCCTGGAGTGTCTGGACTGGAGCGAATGCAATACATCAACTGCTGACGTGTAATGAAATAAAAATGATGTAGGCGCTGTTGACACTTTGGTAAAATGCTCCCCTGACCATAATGATAGACAGCCAGACAAAGTTAGACAAAGAGAAAAAAAAAACAAACAAACATATTTTTAGAGCCGGAACGGAATGTGAAGCAACCGTGTCAGAATACTTTTTCATTGATAGCGTTGGCCTGTCAGGTTCCACTTTTGTTGTGGTGGGAACCATAAAGCAAAATTCCAACATATCAAATACTAAAGGTTCTATATATGAGATTTGAAACATTAATATAGAAGAGGTGTGAGGATGTAGTGGAGAAATGGTGTCCTGAGCAGAGAATACTTTGATATTGCTGTTATCTGATCTTCTCTGTTCTTTGTTTTGGTAGCTGTGCCGGCTGCATGCGCATGTAAAGTGCAGGTTGAAGCATTCAGCGATCGGTGACCTTCCAGAATTGATATTTTAAGTTAGCATTAGCAGGACAGCAAGCAAGCTAATGAGTACATAACATGGATTTAAGTCAGAGAAATGACTTAATGACTGTAACGACTGCTGTTACACCACTAGGAGCACGACCAACCAATGGTATCCATGCGCTTGATGATGACCCCACAGAGGTTAAATACCTGGGACTCCCCACCAGCATGTGAGAATGGAAGAAGACGCTTAGGCAAAATGTTTTCACGTCCAAGTTCAGTTGCCCTTAGCTCATCCATGACCTGGATAACTTACTTGCCTCATGCACTTCCCTGATCACTTAACATTTTCACAAAACGGAAACTTTGCTGTCCAACAGAGCAACAGCAGCTGAGGTGACTGTTAATATCTGTATCTGTACCTAAGCATGAGTGCATAGATGGACAGCTTGACTATCCCGCCCTTCTAAATTAGTAATGTGCTTAAAGCACACCAGTAGACACACGCACACACTCACACACACACGCAGGTTCCTGTAGCTCAAAGTAAATAATGTGCAAGGACAAACACACACATACAGTCAGTCACACTGTGACAGTCATAACCACGCGGGGGGAAATGTCAGTCTCTTTGTCAAGCAGAAGAGCCTGACAGAATCAATTAGCAGGCAGGGAGAATGGAGAATACTGGATTCAATTAAACTGACAGCTTTCCCCATAGGCACACCACTCACTGGGCCATTATTCAACCAAACTGTGTGTGTGTGTGTGTGTGTGTGTGTGTGTGTGTGTGTGTGTGTGTGTGTGTGTGTGTGTGTGTGTGTGTGTGTGTGTGTGTGTGTGTGTGTGTGTGTGTGTGTGTGAGAGAGAGAGAGAGAGAGAGAGAAAGAGAGAGAGGCAAAGAGAGAAGTGTGTGTGTGTGTTTGTGTGTATGTGTGTGTGTGTTTATCTTGAGGATGAACTCATTTCTCTCCATCCGCCCTGAGGTCAGCTAGCTCTGTTAGGGATTTAGACCCACACAAACACAGTCAAAACCTAATCCCTCCTCCAGCCGTGCCCACCGAGCCACACACACACAGAGTCCATAGTTCAAAGAGCAGCTTTGGTATCAATACAGCGGATTCATAGGCCACATTAGCATTAGTAGGAAAATGGCTTTCCGACACTGGCTTTGAAGAGAGCTCCAGCGAGGGGAGGTATTTCTATCAGTCTTGATTATAGCCAAATTTACAGTCACTGGCAGGGGATGTTGTGGCTGAGCTGAGAGACGGTTACAGAGCCAAAACCAGTGAGCCCAGGGGCATTCGCCCTGAGAGGAAAAATGTCAGATTTCGAAATCAATAAGGTGACTGTAGCTGCAAATATACATAATGTCTATAAATGAAACAGCGTGGTAGCTGAGTCTGGGAGGGCGTGCGGAGGTTGCACTTGATTGGTGGTGTTATTATTGTACGCTGAGCGCTTTGTTCTACCATCTGAAATGTGGGGTGCCTTAGCGTATTGGAGAATTGTTGTTAGTTATTTACAGCAATTTGTCTGCAGGGGAAGAGTGTCTTTGTTGCTGTCAGTGTGTTTTTTGTCTGGCGATTTCCACAAGCACAGAAAGTAAAGTAAAGTGGCGGCAGTGTGCACAGACCTGCAGTGGATTATCGTGTGCAGCCTGGCTTATCGGTTGCTGTCATTCTGTCTGCGCTAAATTATGAAAAGAACCTCTCCTCTTATCTCTCTTCATCTCTGTCCTCGTCTCATCTCTTGCTCAGTTCAGTTTGTGCCACAGATAAACAGAGAGAGAGTTCGTACGTAACGTTCAGCAGGCCAAACAATTAGAGTTGAATTGGACACTAAACCTGACGAGATCCTTTCCAGATTACTATTAGTGACAAAGTGAAGATATTTTATTTACTATAATTAGGTGTTATGTTGACTGCTGTAAAACAGAACAAGTCTTTAAAACGTTTGATATGCATATATATCACGCTCTGCATACAGTATGGCATCCCAGCAGACCGTCAACAATATGCAATAAATATACAAAATATGCCAAGTTTTAAGACAGGTTAGGAACCCCCCCCCCCCCCACACACACACACACACACACACACACACACACACACACACACACACACACACACAAAACATGCCTCTAGTGTCTATATCTCCAACTGCTAATTGTGTATGCAAACAACAAACAACTAAAGACTGGGAAAGTTGTGGAATGCTCCAAAAACACCTGTTTGGAACGTTCCACAGGTAAACAGGTTCACTGTGATAGCATCATGATTAGGTATGAAAGGGGCGTCGTGGAAAGGCTCAGTCGTTCACAAGCAAGGATGGAGCGAGGTTCTCCACTTTGTGAACTCATGATTGTATGAAGGATGTTACTACATGGGCTCAGGAACACTTTGTAAAATTGTTGTTGGTGAACGCAGCTTGTTTGCAAATGATTTTGTTCGGTTTTTGTTACATGTTAAACAGCATCCCAACTTTTTTTGCATTATACACATTTAAGTTTCAAAAGGATCTGGGATGCTGCAACAGAAGGCAGCACAGCAGGACAGAAAGATCTCTGAACTGTAGAGTGAGCCTTAGATTGAGGATGAATAAGCCCAGTTCGTACAGCAGTTGTCTGGTTGGCGTCTGCTGGATATATGTTTTTTCTTAATGGAGACAACCTGCTGTTTACAGTCTTTAATATGGGCCCAATTGTTGCCACTGAAAATGGTGAGGAAAGATCACTGTAACACAGGTGGTCCTTCCTCTCCGAGATAATAATTCAATTGGGGGCTCCACTTCTCAGTAACAATCAAACTTTGAATTCAAGGGTGTTTTGTAAGAGCATCTGTACAAATGCTTGTAAAAATTAATTCAGTCATGAATCCCAAAACAGAGCATTCGCATATCCACAGCGCTGTCCGTGGTCCTGAAGAGGAAAACAAATTCATCGTAGTCTGCAGCCTTATTTAACTGTTTGGAAACAATACACGCGATATAAAACTGAGCCTGATGGAACAAATATGTACCATGTGCATATTCTTATAACAAATCCATCAAAATCACAGTTATTTGTCCACCAGAACGAGCCTGTTATCTGCACAACAGTGTCGGCTTCTGTGACTGCTTTACTCTTCCCAGAACACACAAGTTAGAGATGTTTTTTTTTTTCTGAACTGCTGTCCTTACACACAGAAAATGTATGTAAAGCTTGTACAATGTGTATTTAATAGCTAAACCTAACACTGGATATTCTGTACAAATTCCGTATTTGCATTCTGTTCAATGTCACAGACTGATCCATATTGATCTAGACTTAATTTAAAAGCTGTCCTGCTGTGCTTCCCTTTGGCTTCCAAATGATGGACTGTAATATTTATTTAGATTAAAAAAATGGATAGGGTCTAAGCACTTTTTTTGTACACTGATTATGTACATTCATACTGCTGAGGTGTGAATATCCACTTACCATCAGGGTCTCAAATGTACTTTGCACAAATGGCTGGAAGGCAATCAGTAGCGGTCTGCCAGGAGGAGCTGTTTTTAAACAGGAGAGAAATACAGTGGCTAAATGCACAGCACTGATGTCCACAGTCGTTCAGTATGGAAAGGAATACTCTGACCCAATTTCCCTGCATCTTAGGCGGGAAGTCAGCGTGCTTGTCTTTTTGGCCAGAAGCCCGGATCTATAACTCACGCCATTTTATGTGTTTATTTTGGGTCCAAGTAATAAAACTACCAAGCCAGAAGCTCATTACGTTTGTTTTGAGTCATCCTCTCGTATTCCATCCAAGATCTTAAAGAGAGCAAACTCTTTTCCCTCTCCATATTACCATGTGATGTTGGCTGTCTTGTTCCATACTGCCTTGTTTTGGCTGTTCAGACACAATTAAGGAGAAGTGAGCTGATTTCGCCGCGTCCTTATTGTGACTGCCTAAACTGAAGTTTGAATTTGGCATCTGCAGTGATGCAAGAGATGGAAAACAGTACACCTGATTCCCTCCCCAAGCACATAACCTTTAAAACACCACAATCAAATAGTCTATCCTGATAAAATATAGAAACAATACTGTGTGACGTGATGTAACGGATGTATCGCAATCGCATTTAAAGCCATAATTGTAACGAACATTGAGGCAATCTTCAGCGTTTTTTCTCTGTCTGACTTCGTCCACCTGTGTCTCTGTCTCCCTCTGCATGTCCAATTCACTTTGCAGGCTCTTTATTTCTCAAGCAACCATACGGCGTGCTGCTATTTTTGCGACCTTGAAGCGCACGCAATTGAGGAGCAAAATAGGAGTTGCATGCAAATAAGGCAGCACTCGCCGTGGTGCTAGCACTTTTTGTTAAGTAACTGCAAGCACCACGTCTCTCATCTTTTTATAATTTGGTGCTTTCGCCTGCTGCCGTGAAATGAATGCATGCTAGGAATGTGTGATGCAAAATAATGTGTGTATACAAAGTAATGTGAATAAGGAATAATCAAACAGCCTTGCTGTGCAGCTGAGCAGTGACCATAGGGCATCGGTGAGCACTGGGAATACAGTAAGTATCGTATCTCTCAGCCAGCTCACAGCTGCACGACCAAGTAACACCACCCATCTCTCTGCTTCTCTTCCTGTCTGTCTCTACCGGTCTCTTAGTAATTTTGGCACACAGACACTTAACCAGTTTGCTCTTAAACCAGCTGTAACACAGCAGGTTAGGTTTTCAAGAGCCATTGCCAGATTTCCTCCCATTTATCACAACTATTGATCCACAAACCGCCCATGGCCCATCAACCACGGCGAGAGTGAGAGAGAGAGAGAAAGGGGGGGGAGAGAGAGCCAGAGATACAAAGGCAGTGAGACAGAGAGCGAGGAGATTAAATTCATTTAAAGTGCAGTGTTGACAGTGGGGGCTATGTACTAAATTTAGCACATCTATCATCGATGAAATACAGAGAAGGAGAGAAGGAACGAGAAAATAGAAGAGAAGAAGTGTTAGTTTGAGCTTTAGAGGAAGGGGGAAAGAGGAAACATAAATGCAGAAGTCAGTGAGATAGAGAAATGAAATATTATGGAATGAGCGGTGTTGACACTGGGGAGCATGTATTTAGTTCAGCTGGCGGATTAAAGCCTAATTTTACATCCATCTAAGTGGGCCATAGGGGGAGAGAGAGGGGCTGAGGCTGATGCTTGTTAATGGCTTAAGAGTCTTGTAAGGGCTGGGATAGACTTTGAGTTCAATGACAAGTTGCACTTGATAGACGCCGGAGGTTTTAGGGGCTCAAGAAAAACATGTTTTCAGTTCAATACAGTCGAGCAGACGATCCAGGCCTGCTAAACCCTTCAGTTTTAATGTCGTGCTGGTGCTAGTCGAAAAGCACATAACTCCAGTTTTGATAGTGTTTTGCTTCCTTGCTCTAATTGAATGCGCTGTCCCTGGTTTGCTGAGTAAGGTCCCTGACCTCAGGGCCCTGCAAAGTCTACTCATAACACAATACACAATCAACCACATACTGTCACTTGTGATAAACTGCGGTGCTAAATGTATTTACTCAAGATTAGAAGCTGCAAAACCTAAAGCCAGAACGATCCTGTGGTCTGCGTTGCTCCAGCCTGCAATAGCTCAGACATATTTGGAAGTTTTTGGGACAGAGGGTCAAACAGTGTCATGAATTAGCTGCATTGCTGCATATAAAAATGTTCTATTTCAAAGCTTTACATAGAACCAAATACTGTGAAATATATTTGGATTATCCATTTCTGGCCTGATTTGTAATAAATGCTTTAAAACATAATGAATTCAGAGGCATTAACTTCCTGTAGGTATGCACAGGAGCAGATAAACATGCATTCGAAAAACAGAAGGGACAGAGACGCACTACAAAGAAGTACAGAGGAAGAGAGAAAGAATAGATGGGCAGTTAAAGAGCAGAAACTAAGAGTTTGAGATAAAAATGAAGGAGAAAGGGAGCCAGTTTTCAAGCTGGCTAAATATTTTAACCCAACATGTTAATACTGATGTTCTGCACCGACAGGAGCTGGCTTGGCTACATGTTTACACCCTCGCACATACAGTCCTCGCAAATGATCTACTTGGCTTATGCAAATGCGGTGTCAGCAAAACCAATAACACTATTAAATCAAAATGTATCCACACAGACAAGGCCAAAGACTGTGATGCACACACATTCTTGAAACAGCATGCACTTGAACGCAGCCTTTACATAATTAATACATGTTTTATTAAAATGTTATTAAATGTGCATGCATAAACATAAAGAGGTGCTCATGCATGCACGCACTCAGAGCTAGATCAGCCAAACTTTGGCTGCATACAGCACACACTGGCATAGAAATAATGTACTCAAAGATGATTGCACAAACACACACACACACACATTCACACATGTAAATCATGAGCACAGGCGGTGCAGTAAGGAGTTAGTAGGTTGTGATTATCCTCCACTGCAGACGAATGCTTCTCTGTCCCACCCTCACCTCTTCTTCGTTCATGCTGTCTCCATTTCCTTGTTTGTGAACCTCATAATAAGCACTCACACCTTTCCGTGTGGGCCCCTGTGGCAGTGTGTGTGTGTGACTTTAAGTCTTGCTCGTATAACTGTGTGTGCATGTGTGTGTGTGTGTGGTGATGATTTAAGAGCTGGTCATTATTGTAGCTTCCCGCTGCATAAAAGCATACGGGCAGACACGAGACGAGATGAGATGAGAGCGGAGATGGAGAGACACTGAGTCAAAGAAAGAGTGACAAAGGAAGAATGAGGAAGAACAAATAGACAAAGACAGTGAGACAGGAATAGTTCGTACCAGCTTCAGTAATAAATGAGCAATCCCACACGTGAGCATGCATGAGCTCATGTGTGCACACGCTCACCGACACACAGTAAACACCCCAGCGGAGTATAACAAACTCAAATGGGCCAATTAAAAGAGACCGCAACTGAGACATCGGCCTATTAGCAGTGACGGGACGCTGTTTTCAACAATTAACAGTGATTGCTCAGTGCCCATGTGAGGCCATTATGTCAGGACACGAGAGAGACATGAACTGCTTAGCTTTGAAACAACACAATCAAAATCAACTCAAAGGTTGCCCGACCTTTTAACTCCAGCGCTTCATGTACACTGACACTGTTCTCAGCAGCGATGTCAAAAGATTTGCCTTTTAAGACAGAGGCTCCAACTAATGAAGGCCTTAAGTTATGAACAGCTGCTAAGCTCAATTAAGTGGCAAAATACAATCTGCTTTCAAACCTGGAGAAGTTTAAATATTTAAGGAGCCATCCTGTCGTGCAAAATTTGTTCAGAACTTATTTGTGCCACAGCGCGAGAGGCGCCTGAGCAAAGGCACAACATCAGGCAAGTTCTCACCTGCTTAACTATTTTTAGAGGTGGTGAGGATGTTCCTGCAGAAACCAATGACATCTTGTAACATACTGTAATTTGTTACAGCACTCGGCAGGCTTCATATTTAATGTTCCTTTCCAAAAGTAGATGGTAATGTGATGTGGTACAAACAAGCAGGGACAGGCTATATTTAAGCAGCACAGCACAGTTAATATTTCATATTAAGATGCAAAACAAAAAAGAAAAGAAAATCAACCATGAAATTTTCAACCAATAAGAAATGTGCCCATATAGACATTTAGCATAATAGAGCAAATTCTGATTATTCAACAAGTCATTTCGAGGGGGTTGTTCTGCTGCTTCTTTCACAAAGTAAGTCTATTGGAAAAAGTCTTTTTGGGCCTGTGTGCATCACATCAAGTTCACACAAGTGTTCACACAATTAACTTCCTGGGGGCTTAATTATTATTACATTCAACACAAAGCACAGCTAAGGATGAAGAGATTATTGTCAGTTCTTGGTCATAACTATCTGTCATAAATATGCAGTGTGACCTACAGTAATGATGGCAGCAAATCAAGAGATTACAAGTGAGATTACAAAAGTCCTTACATTTATTAAGGGGAGCACAAATGTTTATATTCAGTTCCATCTCAATCCATCCCTGATTTGTTGAGGTGTTTCACCCACAACCACGAATGTCAACCATCTGGTGGTGCTAGAGGAAACGTCAGAGGATCCCCAAAGTCAGCAGGATTCATCCTCTTGGGAACATGAGGGTCTGCACGATATTCAGTGTCAGTCCATCCAATAGTCCAACCGAGACATTTTTCTCTCTTTCCTTTAGCAATGCCTCAGTAACACATACTCAACCTAAGCGTGCTGATTTGACACTTAAACTTTAATCACGTTCACTTTTAATTTCATTTAATCAAAACATTTTGAGCACTGTAAACTACCGTAGTAAGAATGCGTGAGGCGTTAATTTGTTGACTCATAAGGCAAACTGCTGTGTCATAGTTAATTGCATGTGTTTTTGTGACTGTGTTGTCCTTGGAGTGAATAATTTGGAAAATGAAAGCTGTGCTACCTTCTTAGAGTGCATCTACATTTTGCTCAGCTGACTCTTTTCCGTCTTGGAGAAAGCAAGCTCTGACGCTGATATGGCATCACTTTCTTTTATTTATTTATTTATTTTTTTCAAATCCAAAAAAAAGGGGAAAAAAGTGTTTTCATGTTGTTGTTCTATTCTCAAAAGCAACACAAAACAAACCCAATCTATTTCCTGGCACAAAGGAGCCTCAGCCGGACAGCCAATTGTGAAGGCATCGTTCCAGACTCGCGCATGCCACTTCTGTGACAGCACTGGTCACCCAGAAGTGCATCGTGGAGCTTTGGTGTCCGAACATTCAGACTCATTCATTTTCAAGAGGAGAAAAGCTGGACAAAAGCCACAAATCATCACGTATCAGCAGCACAAAAGCACAAGAAAGCGATATACAGGTGCCACTGAGATGCACTGAAATTGAAGAGCTGAGGTAAGAGTGAACACTCAGCAGCCTGTCATCAACTTTTCATTATTTCCACTGGCAGCACTATGTCCAGGAATGTGTCCCCTAAAGTTCACTGTAACTGTGTGTGTGTGCGCGTTTGAGTGTGTGCAGAGCTTTGTTTTCCTATAAGTTATTCATCTAAGTTCTTCCTCCCTCAGTCGGAAAGAACACGTGGTGCTGGATTTGTGCGTGCGTGCGTGCGTGCGTGCGTGCGTGCGTGCGTGCGTGCGTGCGTGCGTGCGTGCGTGCGTGCGTGCGTGCGTGCGTGTTCAGGAGGTTGGTGGCTCAGACGGATCTTAAAGTCCGTTCAGGGGGACCTCTGACAGCAGGCCCTCTGTGTGGAGCTGAGCCGGGGTCCTCGCTCCTAATGAGGTACCGTTTCCTTCCTCCCGCCCTCACCTCCTTTATTTCCTCTTCCTTTCATACTTCACTCTCCTTTCACCCTTTGCCCCCCCACCCACTCTCCCCTCTTTTCATCTTACTCCTTGCCTATCCACACTCCTTCACTGTTTCCTTTTTGTTTTCCCCTCAGTCGCTCCTCTTCTTCTCTCTTTCCTCCTTCTACCCACCTCTCCTCTCTTTCATCTTCCTCAACTCTAACCTGTAACTCCTCCCATGCTTCCTGCGCCCTGCTCCTCATACTTCCCTCCTTACATCTCACTCTTCCCTCTGCCCTATTTTCCCCCTCTCTGCCTCGCATCTTAATAATACAGAAATGAGGGAATAAAAGTGAAACGAAAATGAATGTATGCACCTCTTTGAAGTTATTGTAAGTCACTGCCGATAAGAGCATCAGGCGAATGCTTAAAAAATGTTTATGTAAAGGAGGATCAAAGAACGCTTCACTGAAAGCTATATTTGTCTGCTGGATGTCATATGGACAGAGGAGAGATGACGTTTGTGGGAATGCAGATCAAAAGTTACATCAGGCAGAAATTAGCATAAGTAGCAAGATTATAAATACTGTTAATTATCAGTGTTATATAAATGGAAAAGTTGAAGCAGACTGGAAGAAGATATTTCAAGTCAAAACTCTGTGAGGTGGTATGTGCGTTGCTAAGCTGTTAGAATAGGTTCAATGGGAAGGTTATTAAACATAATGACTGATGGGTAATATAAATCTTAGAATCACCACAGTACATATAACAAGTAACAAGGTCATGCTCCAACTTTATGGCAGTGGGAGAGCTGAAAAAGGTACATTTTATGATTGGAAAGTGTGGATAATTAAATGTGAAGTACCACAACAAGATCGCTCAGTTGTTTTAATTACGCTTTAGCATGCTCACATGGGAGCTGATATCATCAGAGACCAAACAGCTGAACACACTACTGAAGAATGTGTAGGTTTGTGTTGAAGATGTGTCTCCTGAGCAACACCACCCTTTATTAATTATTGCATCCTGTCAGTAGAAACAGCCTGTCTAATCCCGCCTAATATAGATATATACACACATGATTGTCTGTTAGGCAGCAACCTCCTGCGGGCCTAGTAATTTTTATGGGAAAAAGTCCATGTATGGAGGAAGGTGGGGTGGATAGATGGGAGACCCCTGTTATGTTCCGTGTTGAACCAAAAGTCAGCGTTGCATATGCAATTTAAGTTAGGTTACAAATATTTTGACCCAAACCATGACCTTTTCCTAAACCTAACAAAGTAGTTTCCGTGTTTAAACCAGGACTGTATATTAACCTGTTTTGCTCATAACACTGGTACTAAAGAGACTGAACGTTCTGCAGCACAGGCCACAAAACTGTTGCACAAGAATAAGGCATCTGTCACTAAAAACAACCACAAGGAGTGCAGTTTGTGGTGGAAATTCTTGTGAGCTGAAGGAGGGAGTTCACCAGGAGACTTCAGATGTGTTATGCAGAGGTATTTATTGCAGGCTTGATGCATCAAGGAGAAGTTGATGAGCAACACAATGTCCACAAAACTCTGAAGATGTCCGATCTAATGGGGTGTATTAATACCCCCAATGTCACATGTTTTCCCTTCTATTCCTTGAGCTATTTCCCTATTATCGATATTCTGTACCCTCCTTCTACATTTTCTGGTACTCTATTGGATAGTCAAAGCCCAAACAATAGCTCATACCATACTTACGTATGCCCTGACATCCATCCCTCTAACTGAGGACACTTTTGACCTAATTCTCTTAAAATGTCTCCTCGAACATTCCTCCTTGAATTGGTCCAGTATCAGTCTATACAGTTTATCAGTAAGACCTTGGCTACCTCACGAGGAGAGACTTCCTATCTACTAGATAGATAGGATGGCCTCCAAATATTATGTTAATGTGTCTCTGTCTGAGGCCTCTGTGTTGTCCAACCCTGAGACTTTTGGGCGCTTACCACAGAAGGCCTGTGATAGAAAATTCCCTCACAGTTGATCACTCAATCAGACATGTGACTGAAAAGGGACATTATATCCTTTGTATACTAGATATTTTTAGTGAATAATGTGTGACTTAATTGTGAAGCCTACCAGAAATGTACTTTTTTTTTTTAATTTTAGTGTTTGTTGTAATGACTTCTTTTTTTATTTAAGTCTTCATTTCTTTCCAGAGTTATAAATAAAAGTATATCATGGCCGCCAATGCAGTAAGAAAAAACAATATACTTAGAAACTAATCACAGAGGCTAAGTTAATGTTAACTATCATATTACAGAACTATTATTGAGACTATCAACGTCAGATGAAGCAATTTGGCCTGACCGCCCACATTATTGATTGAACCAAGCAATCCTGTATCATTAATGTCTGTAATTTGAAACTGTTTAAAACTCGAAAATTCAAATTGTGATGATCTGAATTGTGGACATTTTGTCTGTCTGTCCTGCCTCGATAAAATTAATCGATGCATTAGGAGGTGCCTGTCGCTCTCCAACGGTTGTATACGTCGTTTTGGGAGTCATTGGCAAACAAACTATTCTGTGGTTTAGGTATGAGGACCGGTGTTGGGTAGAAACAATTCACTATCTATGGCAGCCGTAACCTTCGGCAGATGTTATAAATAGCTAGGTAATACTGTGCAGTAATTATTCAGAAACACTGATAGAACATTCATGTCAAGGTTGTTCTGCGTCCTTTTGCTCGGCTGCTGAAATAGTTCAAATGCTTCTGTGTCATTAACCACATATGGGAATCCATCATTCCTAATTAGATTTAAATGTTTAAAGGACCATCATAAAGCCCTTTAACCCCGTGGGGAAATGGGGGGCTTGTTTTTGTGAGTCACATGTGTTTGTTTGTTGATATAACCAAACATACTGTATATAAGAAGACTGGTGCTGCACATTTGCACAGTTACAGTTTTTCTAGCAAACAGAAGATCCTTTTAAACTGCAACACACTGAGACACTTTTCCCTCTCTTCAGAAAATCCTTTGCCGTGCATATATCTGTTACTCAATGCACCTGCAACCTTGTGGCCCTTGTGCGAGGAGGAATGTGGAGCTGCGTTGAGGCACTTTTTCTCAAAGGTGTCACCTTGATCTATTGTGACTTGTATTGTTCCTCATTTGCATCTCGCTTTGGACAAAAGCAACTGCCAAGTCAATGGGGAAAAGAAATGTGAATGTAATGACCTTGATCTCAAATCAGTATTTTTCTTGCAGTTTGAGCAGAGAGAATGAAATTAGACTATTTAGAAGATGAGAAATGATTGCCTGGAGTTGATGTTAACGCCAAAGATGTATCCTCTTTTCCCCCATTTTTAAAATTGATTTTCAGAGAAATACAAGAAATGATAGTTTCTTCATTACATGTGCTTCCAACTTCCTGCTTTTATGGACATTGTCTGTTTTCGCACAGACAATCCTGAGTGGAAAAGCGGAGAAAACATTGAAACTTCAAATTTCGCGTCCTTTTTGTGCTGACTGAGGTGCAAAAGTTGGTGCATCATTCAACAAAATGTGACAACTTGTAATTAAAACAGATACATTGAATCATGATATAAACTGAAATGACCGCTGTAGCTGTAACCTTCCTCACATAAATGTAGGAAACAATAAGACATATTTCCATTGTGTTTTCCACATTGTTTTCCAGCTGGAAAATTAGTGCCACCAGCTTTTTATCTCAGTGAACACACTCCTGATATTTGCATTACAGTAGTGATTAGAAATATGTGTTAATAACTAATTAAAATGCTGCATTTAGATGGAAACCTGCTTTTAGTGGTACCAGCATCTTAAACTGCAATGCTATGCAGCTGAAAGACATATTTTTAATATGTATACATACATACACACATTTTGTTCCTGCAGAAACTGCTTTGCCTGTGTTTCCACTTTCGTTATTTTTCGCCACACACATGCATCAGTGGCAGTCTCTTGGGGTTTTTGAGTGGCTTGGAAATGCAGGGAGTAAGTGACTCATGACAAATACTGTAACTCCATATGTGCAATAAAATATTTAATAAATGGGCTGATACAGACATTTTTAGAGGTGAGACACATTTCAAATCCATAGATTGACCACTTTAAAATAAATTATTCAGATCAAATAAAGCAGTGTTAAGTGTTAAATAGACTGATTTGTCCACAGTGAGATCTCAAAAAAGCCCCCGGGTCAGACTATTTAATGTACAGCTAATTCAACTGTGCTCTAATAATGTGAGTTAAAACACACAGCAATTATACCAATCAAACCCTTCAAAATACATATGTAATGGAGCTTAACCCCTGACGGGTTCAGTCATACAACAATGCATTCTTAATGGGGTCAAATGGATTAGAAAAGCAATAGACAGAGATGTATGGAGATTGAAAAATCGAGGAAATGCACAGAGGAAAGGTTCGATGCAGACAATAGCTGCTAGCAGCCAATACTGCAGATCAATGTAACAGCAAGCACCATTTGAAAAAATGACCCGACACAGAGTTGCTGCATATTTATGTATGGCGGCATGTGTCTTTATAGAGGGAATCTCGGATTAGAAGAGAGGAGGAACTAAAAGAAAGACGGCGGAGAGAGGAATACAAGGGCCAGCAGGGTCTGAATAATGGAGTGATCAAGGAAGAGAATGACAGGGAGGGGGGAGAAAGAGCCAGAGTTATGTTTCAAGTCTAAATCAACAGGAAAAGAATGGATCTATTCATATCCCGCACATCCACGGAGCATAACATCAATACCTCTACTGTAATCATGTTTCAAACAGACGTGTTCCCCATTAAGGGTTCATATGTCATGTCATTGTTCTATACCAAATGCACGCAGTCCCACTCACATGGGTGGAAAAAAACAAATTGTTTATGGCAGTGTTGTTTCAGCTCGCATGCGTTTAAACAGAAATTGTTTTTTAAGACCATTTTGTTCCTTTGTTTAGCAGGAGGAAAGCAGTTTTATTACACGGAGGAGGTACAGGGAAGGGACTGTTCAAGGTCGGAACGGTGATGAGGAAGTGACTAAAAATATGTAATGGAATTTTAATACAGGAAATACAAGGAATTCATGATTTCTTTCTTTCAGAAGTTCAGATAAGACTAAAAAGGGTTTTCATGGCTTCTGATATTTAGATGGTACTTTTCAGCTTCATGCAGTTCACACTGATGTAGCACAGTACTGCGTAAAGGCTCCTTTGTTTCATATAACTGAGACTGTTCGTGTTCTTCATGTATACTTGTCTAGACTCACTCTCTATTAAATCTTAATGACACTGCACTGATCTGCAACTCCTTGATCTTAAACATAGCCACTAATAACCCTTAACCCTTACCCCCACCCCAGTGGATGAAGGAAAACAGGATAAGACTGTGAGATTGATGTAAATAACATAACACCCCAAGAGAGAAGAAAGTAACTGATCCAATGTACATTTCAAACGCACAAGCATTAACCAGTCAGCTGCAAAGCAGTTTCAAATAGGACAGAAATGCTTAATACTTCGTTAATCTCATCCTGGTTTACTGCTGAACTAAACTGGACTGGAATACTCAATATATTGGATTGTGTTTCACTGATGGGAATTACTTGACTTGTCTTGTTTACAATCAGTCCACGCCCTGATCATCTCAGGCTTGTGTGTTTGCTTGTGTTTTTTACAATTTAAGTAGAAAATTAAATGTAAGATTTTCATCTATGAATTCATTCTTTATCCATTCATTGATTTTTTTCCATTCACTCATTTTCATCCATTCGTAAAGGGTGGCTGTAGCCAAGCCGCTCATGCATGGAGGCAAAACAGGCTTCTGCAGCGTTCACCAGGTTAAATTTAAGACTTTTTAAAGCCCACATCCACTGCAATTTAATACCTGCTTCACGCTTATGCAGGCCAGTACAGTAATATGATGGAAAATCAATGGGGGTGATATGGTCAAGAATTATTTATTATTATATATTTTACCAGTATGGAGGGTGTCCAACGTCCCACTTTTGCCTCATAGGTGTGTAATGTCTCCTGACTATATAACTAACATCACGACAACACAATTCTAAAAGTATTTGGGAGGCTGTGTAAAATGTGATTAGAACAAGAATGGATTCACTTGCAGCAGGAGCAACAGAATAGTTAAGACTTTTGTTTCTCAACTTTTTTTTTTCTTAACTTATCAAGACTCATGTTTTCTTGCTCGCAAGAACAGTGTGCACTTTGTAGCTAGCAGCTGAAGTTTTCAAATGCCATCTCAGTTTTCTCTCTTTAGTCATGCACAGCCCTCAGCTCACGTCTCCATCGGAGCACTGAGGACGCACCAGTGACTTCTTTTTATCAAGTTAAGACCTAAACGCGTGTTATGAATTTCTATTGATCCATCTGAATAATAATAATCACGAGGAGTCAGTGACTAAATCCACCACTGAATAAATGAAGGCCTTTTCTTGGCATTCTAAACTATGTTAGGATGTTATAACCTCTCACAGCTGCTGTCACATCAGGAAGTCTGAGTCCGATGCTGCTAGGCAGCTTAAACACAGATAAACCATGCTTGAATATTAAGCTTGAGCAAGCACATGATGGAAACTCAATCATTAATGAAGAGTTTGTTTAATCATATTTCATTGAGTGTTGTGGGATGCAATCCATCCACCATCTCTCGTCTCTTATCCCTACTTACCATCCAAATCCCCTCTTCTGCTTTCCCCTCATCCTTTCCCATTTCTCTTTGCTCTGCTCCTCCCCCTCCTACCCCCGAGTCTCCTCGTCTAACCCGCTGCCTCTCTCCTTTCATCCCGTCGCCTCTTCCTTTGCTTCGTCTTCTCCTCTGATTTACTACTTTTCTCCCCCTCCCCTCACTCCCCCTCTCTCGCTCTGCGTCATGTGTCTTTTTAATTACTCTTCCCTCCATCCATGAAGATCTGAAGGCTGGGTGTGGGGCTGGAGAGGGAAGAGGGTAGTGGACGCATGACGAGGGGAAGAGAAGGAAACTGGCGGGGGGGGGGTCATGGGGGTGGGAATGTGTCGCAGGATAATTAAACATCGATTTGGGACGATGATGAAAACGACAACAAGACACCAAACAAGGAGATTATGAGTCGGGCAGCTGACGGCGTTCTGCTGAGCTCTGCAAATATCCAGGAGAGCAGAGGAAAGGGAGGCAGAGCAAGGATGAAGGCAGGGAGAAACATGGAGGGTGAGAGTACAAGAAAAGGAACATAAAAAGGAGGAAGAATGGAGACCAGGAAGGATAAGGAAAGAGAAGGACAGAAGGGAGGCAGCAAAATAACAGGATTGGACCAAAGTGAGAGAAAAATTAGAATATAAAGTGGTACAGATGGAAGAGGAGGAAAAAATTAAAAAGAGGAGAAGGGAGTAAAAGAGAAACAAAATGGAAAATGGGGGTCAGGAACTACTGAGCAGATCGGAGGAGTTTACACAAAGAAAGACGAGAGAGAACAAGGCTGCAACAGAGAAGGAAGGAGAGCTGACTAAACAGACCACGTCTTCAGCGTCTTTGAACTTAACCTCTCTGATCTGACTCTCTGACTCATTAGTTCTGCATTTAATTGGCACAAATACAGCAGGTACCAGTGATGCAAGGGTGTATGTGCGCGCGTGTGTGCGTGCGTGGACAGTCATTTGTCATTAGGCCTTTAAGCTCATTAGTACATACACAGTGAATCATTCAATTAAATTACTATGACCTACAGAAAACTGAGTGCTGATTGCCACCAGTGGGTGCAGGGATGTGCACACGAGCGTGCACGTGTGTGTGTGTGTGGATATTGTATGTTAATGCCAGTCTTAGCCTGAATATCCTCTCTTTGCTGATGTACACTATGAAGCATATGTTTTGTTTCTTCCTTGGCAACATACCATACTTAATGTGAATTAAACAACTAATAGTTGTAGTAATAACAATTGTAAGTGAAGGAGTGATAAATTTGTATAACAGTAGAGGCATTGATTGAGAGTGTTTCAAAGTGTTTTTGTTTTGTTTTGTTTTTTTTCCATTGGATGGACTTGATAAATGTCTGACTTAAAAACAGTGAAATTATCAGTGCAGAGCAGCCACTATCACCAGCTTCAGTCCAAAAACGCTGGTATCAGCAGCAGCCTTTTAAATGCTGTACATCAAACCCTCTTCTGCATGTGTATGCGAGCGTGTATGCGAGCGTGTAAGCGGCCATCATGACAGCCTCTAAGAAGCAGTGCAGCATTTCAGAGAGAGTTTCTAATTCACTGATCAGAAGCTTAAACCTACCGAATGCCTTAAAATTGTCCCTGTGTCAAGAGTAGATGCAATAAATCAAGCGGCTGCCACACACTATGGCAAAAGCTACTGCTTTATTGGCCCCTGTGCTTTTATGAGCCATATATTATGTCCCATTCCAAGGTCAATCACATGAGGCCAGGGCTCAGTCATTAAATCGGAATTTAGCATGCAAGTGGAGGCTAACCAAGAGTAACTCATTATCCTGATCACTCAATTTACCACAGAAGGTTTCTGTGGTTTTTCTTTTCACCCTGTTAACAGCCGAGCTGATTTCCCAGCTAAACTTCAGGAGTTTAAAATTGACAGATGGTGAAAATATATTGTAGATATGCCCGTTTGGCAAAAAGGCCTGATTAACAATTCGATTTTAAACATATTCACCTGAAAATAGTCAAGCAACCAAATTTGAACAATGATAAAATGCTGCATCAGCTACAGTGACGTGCAGTATCTTTTGTACAGTAATCCACGACGCATTTTCACTAGAAGTCAAATCTTTTTTTCTTTTTTTTTTATTGCAATGTTATCAAAATATCCTTTTTTGAACTGAACAAAGGAGTGTAAAATGTTACCAGGTAACCAGCTTGCTTCATTGAAACTAAAAATAAGATAAAATGAGTCATAAGTTACACAAAGGGAATGCCTTGACATTTTCTGCTGTGATAAAAAGACTTTTCCCTTCTCTATTGTTTCAGGCTGGATGGAACATTCTGTGCACACACTGGAGCTGCTCTCAGCTTATAAGCATATGGCTTGCAGTGGTTTACACCTGAAATGAAATTACAGTTGCTTCATCTGGCCATCCTGTCCTCTTCCTTCTACAATGTAATGCACAGCCTATATATTGTGCAACCAGACAACACTTTAAGCACCAACTCACCCTCACAAACATCACTGATTGCCTTTCGGATTCTCACTAAAGTGCTTGGGGTAATCGCTGCTTATCAAAAGTAGGTTTACTACAGTTATTTAGTCATGTTTCTCAACAAAATCACAGGCTTTCTTTGGAGCTATGAACTGAACTGATGCATCATAAAGGTGTTGAAAAACAGACAGATGCACATCACACAGGAAGAAGCTTTTTGTGCTTCATATACTGCACATGTCCCAAAAATTCATGCAAGCTGTATGCACCCACCTCCTTAAACACACACTCAGTCACCCTGCTTGACACACAGTCACCCACACACACACGCTCACCTCAGCCCACCCAGTTTTGCTCCAGATGCTCCCGTCATCTGTTCCAGTGCTGTTACCCACCAACACTCCCCACACACATGCACACTCACACACACATAAATGCCACTCGTGCGTCCATATTTCAGTTTAATGATCCCTGACAATTTGCCATTAATATCATACCAAGTAGTCTAATGGGTTTCAGCATTCTATACTGCATGCGGTACAGTGTTTATTCATTCAGTGGAGAATTGAAAGTATTGTAAAGGATCAAAAAAATAAACAGCGCCGACTCTTCAACCCATTTCTGCCTCGCCGTGAGGGAGAAATAACCTGCCTATCATAGCTACGACAGGTCTGATGATTGACTCGGACAAATACTAGGAGATGAGTGTCTAAGCTTGTCATCATCCAGGTAGCAAAGAGTGCATTTGCATTTGCTAACGCCACAAAAATGTGCACAGCATCTCGGAAAGTACCTTAAGTAAAGAACTGCTAAACAGGCACCAGTCTACTGCTGCTGATCGCTGTTATTAATGTCCGTTTCCAGTCACTGCATCCTGAGTCTGCTGGCCTGCGCAGATTTTATGTGTCTGCGAGTCCATTATCCAAAGAGCCACAAACCATGGACAACGCAGAAAAGGTAGAGACAAGAGACAGTCATCTGCAGTGTGTGTTCCTGTGGGTGTCTATGAGTTTCTGTGTGATTGAAAAGAGATTCATGTTGACCTCTTCCTGCCCTCGCATTGGTGAGGAAAATGTGAGGCGAATACAATTCTTTAGATCAACTCTGACACACACACAAACATGGACGCCAAACAAACACACATTTGCATACTCCAAATTCCTATCCCACATACACTCAACAATGCACTCACTCATACCTGATCCAGACAGACAAAGTGGTGTGAATTTCAAGAAGAATCCGAGGTGTGAGCTTAAAAGTAGGTTTTGAATTCTCCATTTACAGGAAGTGTTTGCGTGCGTCGGTGTGTGCTTATGCATGGATGATGGTGCTTTGTATTGATGGCAAAAGGTTAATGTACTGTAAATGATTGGCAGAGCTCAACACTGCCAGGTCAGACTCCACTTACATGGCAACATATTGAGCCTGACCACATCCATTAGCTGTTCAAGCCTGCTTTATGATTGTGACTCTACATACCTCTCATATTCCCCCAAGCCACGATTACATACGCAAGCCCTTAGAAACCACATGCTGCTTTCATTCACTTCCACTGTAGATAAAGGTATGTAGCCACTCCTAAACTGTTAATGCTCACACAAGTGTAGCTATGACTGTGATGCACACTTGCATCCAACAGCTATCAGATAGCAGTGTTAGTAATAACAGCAATGAATCGGTCAGTCTTTCTTGTCCTGTACACACACACACACACACACACACACACACACGCACAGACACCAGACTAATTAAATTATGCACTTTGTTGTAGATGTACCGTGTGGTCCATGGTTTAATGTGTTTTCATCAAAGTGGGAAAATAAGAAAGAAATATCAATGAAGTTATGTTTCAACATACACGGCAAAGCTTGACATAAAGCTTCTTTTGGATTCACTTTTTTACCAGTGTTAGCAAAACCATGATGCTCCCAAACAGGGATGAGGATTATTACTCAGAGAGAAAACTTTCATATTGCTCAGACAATATTAGGGGTGCAGCGTATTTTTATTATTTAGTTTTATCTAAAAGCAATCTTCGCTGCGTCAGAATAAGTTAATAATGACTAATAGTTTTCACACCACAATCATGATTTAATTATAGTGTTTTTCCCACATAATTAAATCTGACATAATTCATAATTCATCTGTGCGAGAAGAAAAATCTGTGTGTCTTGTTATTGTTTTTTGACATTTCACCTGGTTATTTCCAAAACTCAAAACCCATCTGAGTATTATCTAAACCCTTCATCTAGGACATAAAATATCCAGCAGCTTAAGTTACTTTACTGCCAGTCTGCAGACCAGAAAACACACAAGTAAACGTCTGATCCTCTCTGTGCTGCTTCACCCTGTTTCAGCCGGTTAAATTAAAATGATCTGTCGAGAAACACACCACATGTATTTTGTGGGCGTGCATGCAGACATGCATTTGCTGCGGCACGTATTTATTTAAAATCTGTACATACGCAAAAGGAAAATCCTTCGTTATTATATTGAGAAAAATATTGGAAATGTTTTGTCGCTAATTCTGTCAACACAATGCAGAAAATAATCCAGCTCAAAACTGTCATATGTGTTTTCAAGCACACATCAGATTTATATTATAAACCCTTTAACTATCTTTTTGTATGCACTAGTGGGGATACATATGATTTTACATACATCTTACATATGGACATACGTGTTTTTCGTTAGTTTGTTACTATAATTTCCCTGATCTTGACAATCTCATAGGTGCCATGTGCAGATATCACATACTGTTGATTATCATTGATCCTCATTAGGAGGTTAAACATGGACATATTGAAATAAAATATTAAAATTCGTGTCTGGCGACAGGTTTGGTCGAGGCTATTGATTGAAAAAACAGAATAATAAGAATTCCACATAAAAAGAACATTATGATCAAGTGGTGGAGCTGCAGGTTCAATAAAAGATGGGCTTGTCCAATGAACAGGGATGACCTTTATCAACTATGATGCTATGATTTCAGCGGCATTGTTGAAAATTAGACCACTAATTCACATGTGTATATATATATATATATATATATATATATATATATAATATATGACCCATGAACCCCCCCCCCCCCTATATCTTTTCCTTCTTTGCCTGTACAAGTGCCTGTAATAATAAGTACTGTGCATTGACTAAACCATTTAGCTTCAAGCTAATAAATTCAAAAATAAAAAAATGCACACACACTCCTGCTTGGTTGAGTGTATGAGGAAAAAAGAAAAATCTTAATCTGCAGACCATATTCACACAATGGCCATTTTCCTTTTACGTTCAGGGTGAGAAGGATAATGATGTACTCCTGTGTTCCTGCATGTTGTATAAATGTAAGGAATCAAGGCAAATTGTTATCATTTCACTGCAACTACAAAGACATTTGATAGGGAAAAAAAAATGTGGAGGGACATCAGGCCATGTTTCATAGTAAAACAACATATTTGAAAACCCATTAGCTACCATTAGACTACAGCTAATGTTAGCATTCAACCACTTCATAGCTAACATTAGTGTTCCACGATTAATTCTGAATATCAACGCACATCTTGAACACATTTATTTAAACCTGGACGTAAAACGCACCGGATGGATCAAGCTTGCAATGAATCGTGATGTGATGCAATGAAGCAGGTGTGTTTTAACAGCCTGTTCATGCCACAAAACAGTCGCTGCTAAAGTGTGTGGAACACCCTTTTGTGTTGGACATAATCAGCATGAATATTACACAGGAATATGTGTCCCAGCGAGCAAAATGTCACAACACATGACTGACTTAACCAGGACATTTCTGAGGTTGTGTGAAGAGACAGCTCATGTGTGGATATAGTCCAGTATTGCCTATGGTTACACTCACAGTGAGAGGAAAATGGTGACAAAGATTGACTCCAGTTACCTGTCCACACGCACAGTGCTCATTTCATTCTGTCGGGTGAAATGTGTATAACATATATAGAGTTGCTCTCAGTAGAAACAGCAGCTGTCACTTTCAAACACTGCCAGAATGAATGTTGTCAAAGATAGGCAGAGAAGGAAAATGTAATATGTGTGCTAAAATGGAGAGGGGGACAACATTGTGGCCAAATGGAAACACCTCACCTCAGATCTGTCTACCGGAACTTACAAATCACACTGAAATGAGACGCACAGTTTTAGGCAAATATTAGCTCTGGATTGGGTTTGCCATGCTCAGCCACAGAGGTCAAGCCAAGCTAATGCCAGGCTTTTTTGGCTGGATAATGTGCTATCCCCGGTGAGGCCTGTGGTGGAATCTGAGCTATTGATCCTTCTTGACCTCGGACTGATCACAGATCAGTATGTTTAATACAGAATTTTCACTTTTCCCAAAACCTCAATCAGCAGTATCAAAAAGCTAGCTGGCACAAAGTTAAACAACAACCTACTGTGCAGAACGAGTCACACAATGGGGGAAATGGTCTCTCTCTGTCACTAAAGCATGGATGAAATGCTGCATATTGGTCTTTGTATTTTCCAATCACTGTTGGCTCTTCCTTACACAATCACTAGTGAAGCTTTGCACTCGGGTAATTATGTTCCCACTATAAAGCCGTAAGCACACTCACTGTCTCTCCTGAAATGCCCTCTGAAGAAATACATACATTAAGAGTGACACATCTTAAAAATCCAAAAATGCACCAATGGTTGTTGAGAAGAAACATGTCTGTGTAAATGTGTCTCATTCATCCAGGCGGTAAAATGTTGAGTCACAATAAAACTACCCAGTGCACTTTGGTAGAATTAAACATGTTTTCCCACTTTATTACTAAGAGGCTTTATCAGTTCCACCATCTGCTGGTTGACTCTGACCTAGACCATTAAAGACCCTATATGTCAAACTAAAGAAACGATCACTGAGAAGTGGATGGGGATTATGGCATCAAATGCCTGCTGCTTATAGCACTGCATCAGCATTTGTGCAACACGCTCCAGGGGACACAGTTTCACAGGGAAACTCAGAGGGATTTATACCTTTGCTACAGTAGCCAAAATCCTGCACAACGATTCACACTTCAGTTCATACAAGCAGGATTCAGTTTAGCACTGAAAGAAAAAGGAGCCACTGATTAGAAAGAATGTGAACGCAATCTTGAAAAGGGCTCGCACAAGTTTTATCGACAGCTATAAAACACACACTCTATAGTTAAGGGCAAGTAGGTTCAATTTAAAAGAAATAAGAAAAAAAAATGTAGTTGTGTTTGAGGTACAGAGGAGCCATGAAGGTGTAGTCTCACTGTAAATGACACACAAACACAACAACACTAGAAACAAATGGAGAAGCCTCCTGCTGAGGTCTCTAACCACTGATAGCACTGAAACTGACATTTCTGGATAACACACAGCTGCCAGCTGGTCCAGACACACGTGCACATGTGCACACGCTTGAAAAGGCATTGATTTTATTAGTCAGGGGGCATGAAGAGCATTTCTTAGACACAGGGTTAACTAATTCACTGCCCACCGATGATTTCCAAGCACATTCACATAAAGGCACACACTCACACCCTTGGAGCTATAATGGCATTGATCGTAAGTAGTCAGGGGATTTTGAGACTCCGTCAGAGAGCCCTCTGTATGCTCTGAACTCTCTGGACCATTGGTTGTATTTCTAAAGTGGAAATGGTTCTAAATTGAGCAGCCTGCTTAAATAGAAGTTAAATAAAAAGGACACCAAGGGCAGTGTATAGATCAGAGGACGCTGTGATGTGGATGCTCTGGCAGGAGTAATTTATTCAGTGGGGGGTTGGAGGAGGAATCAAGAACGGTAGCAGATATTTTGACTTGAACCTAAAATGCATTCTGTGTGCCTGAAGAACAACATTTTTATATTGTTTATTTTTCATATTTTGCCTTGAATGTGTGTTCAAAACCATCAAATGGAGCGATCAAATCATAAGTAGCATAAATTCACCAGTCGAAGGGCTGCTTCAGCATGCAGGTCTGAAGTAAACACCAGCAAAAACCTCAGCCCCACATCCGACTTTCAGCTATCGTCCAGTGGAAGCACAGCAACCGCTCTAATGTAGATGGCCCTCACATCGCTCCTGTCCCAAAGCAACCTGTCAACTTTGCTTTCTTCTACATTCTGTTCAGATGCATTGATGAATTTTCAAAGATATGCTAAATAACAGAAATAAACAGCAAAAGCCAATACAGAGCTAAATAAGCGAGTTAAGCTCAAATGGCCTCTCCTTGCAGCACCAATATATTGTTTTCTCTTTCCCCATCCCCTGTCTTCTCTGCTCCTCAGCACTTTGTGCCCTCTCCCCCCTCCCTCTCTGCTCTTGCCTCATGCCTCACCCCTCCTAATGGATATTGACCAAAGAAAGACAGAAGAGAGGAACTGTATACACATACACACAGACACTTAGGGCTGCTTTACGTTTTCCTTTTAACTCAGAGCAGAGTTGATGCAATGATGATGCCTCCTAATGGATGCAAATCTCCCAAAGCCATATGTTTCCATGTATGGTATCTGAGTCATGATTCAGCCATAATCTTATGTGATTAAGTAAGATTACGACAAATCATGCTCATACAACATGACTTGGTAAATGGTAAACGGCACTGAAGAACTGATATGATTGTTTTCATGGTGAAAAAAAAGGAAAGGTCATCAATGGAAATGTGCATTCTACTGACCTGCCCACTTATTTACCAACCAGTATTGTGACAGCATGTGGATTAGTTAGCATGAAGGATCAGACAGTGATGCAGTGACAGAGACAAGGCATTTAAGATGAAGATGAAGTGAGAGTGTAGCTCATGCAGCTACATGTTTTCCTGTCGTACTTCACAGAAATCATCACATTTTTACATTGCGTAGCACCATTTAATGCGTCTTATCTCCAATGCTCTCTTTTCTTTGACTGTGGCTAGTTTTATAATGAAATAGTCAGTACAAGTTTGCCGTTGTTTTATTTATTACTATTTATGAAGATTTCAGTCCTGGTCGATTTGGTGGTTGGGTTCAGTGCTACAGCAGACACTCCTTAAGCACTTGTTAGACATACAGCAGAAAACAGCAGAGCAGCTGATATATCTGTTTACAGCGCTCACATTGTTCTAATGAAGAAGACAACAAAGATCTGATTTCATGCTCCATGACACAGTAATCTTGGTTACCTTGCTAAGGACATGTGCAGCGTGTCTCCTGCAGCTCTTTATCTAAAAGCTCAAAGTGGTTGCTTGTTCAATTACTTCCTTGCAAAAATTTGAAATGATAGCTAAGGATAAAACAATTCTGTGTGCGTGCGGAGAAAAAGCACTGAAATACTGTCGCCACGTGTATGTGCGTTTGTGTATACATGACATGCAAATGATAATAGTTTTTGTATTATGTAATGAATGCTGTGCCTTACGTGGGAGTCCATTCAACGTCTGAGAAATTTAGCTTAATTAGTATTGTCAACATCCAGACAATCTGCATGATGACATGAAGCTCAAATCCCATCATTCAAAATCAGCATTGTGCAAGCTACTTCATCATTGTACCCATTATCACTATAGTGACTTAAGTTGTTAAAACTCCCAGCCATCAGAGGGTAGGGGGTGGCACTCCTACTAGTGAGCTACACTTGTATTGTCTCAGTTGCACAGCAGGATTTATAGAAGACAAACCACAAGATGCTGGTTGTACATGTTAACTAAGCTTTGCTACAGCAGGTCATGAATAATTATATTTGATGAAAGTCTCCTCACTCTGTATTAGAAGCTTTACAGTCACTCTGATGAAAAGCAAGCTCACTTTGCCTGAACTGTCTTACACCAGCCTAAGGTTGAATGAGGTCAGATCATAAACTTTTAAATGAATTACTTCGCAAGGCATGACTCCAAGCAGTGATCACCATCTACACACACCTACACCTGGCCAGTAATGAGTACATTTTGCACCTGTGGAGCCACTGAGTCCACTAACTGCATCCAACCTTGAATCGGAGAAGTGCAGTTGGGCAGTTGCTATGAAGGTGAACGGCTGCCATGTTTAGAATTCGAAGAAGCTGCTCATCTCCCACAGTTAGCTGAACTGTCTGAATAAATATGTGTCCTCTCCAGCCTAGAAATAACCTCATAATCACTTTCCTGTCGAGACCCCCATTTCCATATCTCACGACTGTCGACTTTCACAAATTAAGAGGAACCGGCTGATTCTCCTGTCAACATGGACGGATTTTACATATTCCATCACAGGGTTTCCTTTCAAGAACTATTTTTCCCCCCAAGAGACAATTTCAGCTGTTGATCAAGAGTAAAAAGGCCAAGAAGAACTAAATTGGTTATCAGAACATTCACTCGGGCAGTTATGGTGTGAAGACATTTTGTGATTCACTCCTGTTATCACAGAAAACAGATTGACATGTCTGGCCATTTCATCTGCACCTCTGAAATAATGAAATAAATAAACAGTCTGCAGTACTTGTCTGTGATGACATTAAAGCTACCTGTCACTCATGCCAAGATCTGGGAAGTTTTCCTAACCTGTTGCCATGACAACTCCACAACAAATGAGAACTCCTCAGAAGTGAAAATAAGCAGGGCTTTACCCGAATTTCCAGGAGATTTAGGAAATAATGTTGCCAGTCCTTTCGGTTTTTGCACAGGTTCGTGGTTCATGCACAGGTCAACAAAAGTCTAACATGCCTAGTCTAGTGCAATTAACATGATTTACCACAACACGACCTTTCTACTGAATCACATGCTGTGCATTAAACGAGGCTCATTACAATGATAACATTAGCAGAAATCTATGGCTGCAATCACACCACTATTAACAAGAATTACCATAATACCTTAAACTCCATTGAAATTCTGTTGCTGTTCACTCCTAGTTTATTGACACTCGGGGTGACAGACAGGCTGTACTGTACGTGCAGTAGCTTCTTGTGCACACAAAGTACCTTTTCCTTTCAGGGAGCTGTTAAATAAGACCTTTGTTCTTTCTCCATTGAAACTTTTACATTTTACCGAATGTTGTAGCAGTTTATAGCCGCCACTTTAAGCAGTACCAGTCACTCAAATCTGACAACATAATGACAAAGAGTCAAGAAATGTCACACCCAACAAAACATGTGAAAATGTCTTATTTATAGAGCCATAATGTAAATAGCAGCAATGAATCAATGTGGCAACAGCATCAGCACATAAATGCAGCACTGAAGCAAACCGACAGACAAGCGTTAAAACTTGTTCAACAGCTACAATTGTCACATTTGGCCCAGGCCTCCCTGCATTCAGCGAACCCGACAATGGCTCTGTTCCACTACAGATGTCTTTATCATTCCAGTTGATTAGACTTTTACGACTGGATGACGGGCTAATCTCCACTTGTATCATCTGTCATCTGTCCTCACCCTCATAGCAGTGGCTGTCTCCCGATTGTCCGATTAACTCACACACAACTGCACACACACACTCTCACTAGCTTTTTACTAATATGCCTTAAAGTATTCACAGAAGTCACCTTAGAAAATTAAATAACACGGACAGACAGATCAGAAATTGATAGTGTAGATAGACAGACCTGTAAACCAGTGTGTCATCCCCAGAGCTGTTGTACTGGACCTGGAACATCCTGACTCCAGTTGTAGGAGTCTGACTGCTCCATCTAATGAGGGCAGAGTTTCCTGTCAGTTCCACCAATGAGACCCTCCGGTCTGCCCCCCTAGTCTCGTTGTTAGGCAGCGCAACCTTGGATGAGGTTAGGATGTCGGAGGGGGCAGGTTCAGAGGACGGGTCTCGGCTGCGGCTTGTGCTGTTTGCCAGATGGGGCATCGCCGTGACAACAAGCTCCACCCTTCCTGTGGATTCACCTGCTGCGTTGGAGGCGATACAGGTGAAGTTTCCTGAATCCTTCAGAGATGTTACGTTGATCTCCAGGCTTCCATTAGGGAAAACCAATGTTCTGAAACAATTCAGATGTATAATAATATAATAAATCAATCAATAGATTAATTGAAATGTTAATGTTATGACAAAGGGCTCTGGTATTCCCTTTTGCTCAAAAGGTAGAAAACCTACAACAACAAGTCGCACCTGTCCACTAAACGCTCTGGCTGGTTGTTGATTTATTGCAAGTTGGGTGGTGCTTGATGCTCACTGCTAAACGCTACACTAAAATGTTTCTGAAAACATCTGAGACAAGAAATTATCATTATCATTATTATCATGTTGGTCAGTTTGATCTGAGTGTGGTGAACCACCTCTGTCTCAGTCTAACAACTATGCTCTTTGTGTCCATGGTGGTGGGCATACAAAAAATAGGGATGGACAGTAGTTCAAAGCCCAGCCCTAAAGCATGCAAAAGTCTGCCAGATGACGCAAAACAAATGAGCGGGAGGCTCTGGATGCAGGCAGCATGAAGGAGGGTACTTTGTTGCCTGCAGCACCTCATTCTGATGCCAACTTCCACCACGAGCATCCATCCAGACTCTGTCCAGAATGAATGTGACAGCCAGTCTGAAGAGCAATGTTGCTGATTGGTTGTAGGCTTCATCGCATTATAGCATTATAGGAAATAGCTAAAAATTCACTAAAGCTTCATCCCCACAAAATAACCTTTTCTGATCAAAACTTCTAAAGATACAAACAGAGATGTCAAATTCTGTCAAAAGTGTGCAAAAAGGAATTAAAGGACTGTGACAGTATATTTCAAAATACAGTCAATGATTTTATACCTGATGTTGTATATGTAACACCATGACTAGAAACCCACATTTTTGACATGTATGCCAACTAGGTTACCAGATGGAAATGTGAGAAAGGTGTGACCTCAACAACTATCTTAAAATCCTGATTCAGAGTTGGCCCACATGAGTTGCGCCTACAGCCTACCACTACAGCCAAGACAAAAATTATGCGAGACACACTGTCTTTTTGACTTGGTTGCACATTGGCACATACATAGTACTGAGCTTGAGAAGTGCAGGGAAAAATGTTTAAACAACCCCCCTCTTGCACCTGCCAACTGGGTTGCCAGGTTTCTGACATGAGTGTAAGTGGAACGGTGTTCTTGGAGGACAAGTCATATTCACTAAATTAACATCTTGCCTTTAGTTTAAGGCCTATGGAGAAAAGTATTCTGTTGTAGATCAACCAAGACTATAAGACTGTGTAGAAAAAGTCCTGGTACCTGGAGCCATTAGATATAAGTCGCCCCTCAGGGCTGATCCAATGGACTTCAGGCTCTGGGTCGCCATTCGCTTTGCACTTCAGGCTTGCAGGCTGGCCTTCCATAGCCACTGTATGAGGTGACTTGCGTGTCAGAACAGGTGGATCGCAAATAAACTCCTATAGGGTCAAAATGAATAAGGTCATACTTCAGACACATTTTTCTTTTTTTCCAAATCTGAATTATTTTCTGTGATATTTAAATTATTAAAGGTCTGTCTTGGTTTCAAGGTTATGAGACAAGATTTTTAATAGTTTGCTGTTACACAAAGGAAAAGCTCAAAACATCACCTCCTCAGGTATTGTCCAGAAGTACTTGGCACTGAGGTCAGGGGGAGAGGCGCATGTCTCAAGGTCATCTTCTCTGGTCAGTCTTCTCAACCACAGAAGTTCACAGTTACAGTGAAGGGGGTTGCCACCAAAACTCAGCACCAGGGAGGAGAGGGGGGAGCCTTTGGACTTGGCATAAACTGGGATTCTCAGGAACAACGGGTCTGGGGGAATTTTCTTCAGTTTGTTGGACGTCATGTCTAGCCTGTGAAAGGGTGGGGTTGAAGATGAGGGATGGACAAGAGAGGAGTGGGAGAAAGAGAGAGACACAAATATTAGCATTTGATTAATTTATTCAGTTGATCAGTAAACCAGCCAGTGCATCTATGCATCATCCACTTACTCCTTCGTCCTTTCTGCTATCAATCTGTTTACCTTGCCAGTTTGTGCAGGTTGGTGAAGACCCCCTGGGGAACATTTTCTATGAGGTTATGATCCATATTTAGGGTGTTGACATTGGTTAGGCGCCCGATTGTGTCCCAGGGCACTTGGGCAAGGTTGTTGTAACTTAGGTCAAGATCCTCCAGTGTGGACAGGAAGTCATCAAAGGCATGGGGAGATATGGAGTGGAGCTGGTTGTTAGCTAGGATCAGGTGACGAAGGTTGGTCAGGCCTTTGAAATGGTCATCCTGGTCGATAAAAAAGTGAAAAGGCTGTCAGAAGCTTCACAATAATATCATCAAAAGATACTGTATCCATCTACTGTACTGTTATCTATACCTTCCTTGCATTGTGCGTATCCATTCACCACCGTCCTCCCTTTCGATGTGTGTGTCCGAGGCTTCTAAGTCTGTTTACCAATCAATTGATTCATCTGACTATTCATTCCCATTTATCATCATTAAGCCAACCAGCCATCCATCTGTCAGTCTTACCTTGATCACAGTTAATCTATTAGAGTCTAGGTGGAGTGCTCTCAGTCGCCGCAGGTCACTGAAAGCAGAGGGGAGAATCTGACTGATGGTGTTTCTGGACAGGGTCAGATGCAGCAAGCTGGTCATGTTGGCAAAGTCCTTTCTTCGGACAGCTGAGAGGGAGTGGAATAAACACAAAGACAGACTCCATAAACCAAGCCCTAAGTGGCCAGATATATCACAATACTAAATAGGTATTAAAGCACAGATGATCACAAAAGAACCTCTTATAAAGTGGCTGACTCAGATTTGTAATGTTGCATGGTTTTTATAAAATGTTTTTCTTCTGACATGGACAGGGAGAACCGGTATAAGACAAACAGGAAGAAAGTGAGTATTAAATTAAATTTACTGAAATGTAATCTGCTTTTACTTGCTGAACACACTGCTATGATCAAGGCAACCATTTGACTGCTGTCACATGAAAATCATCATATTTTATTTTAGCTTGACCGTGCCTAAGATAGTCCATGCCTAATTAGCCTCGAGCGTCCAGAGCCTGGATCCTATGATGCCAAGTGTGCTTTTACTAATTCCTTAAAAATTAACTTTTTGGCAACCTACACTAAGAACGTCAGCTGATGGCAGATCTGGTATCCCTCAAAATAAATCATGTTTTGCATGGTGTAGTGCTAAACTGAAATTGATTTGGGCGTGAACAATGTGACTTACATAACTACGGCTGTGTCACATTGTTAATGGCTCATCAAATTTCTGCACCCTGTGAAAACAGTCTTTTTTTAGCTTGTGTGTCTTTTGTTTTGGTGAACTATGGAATAGAATTTCTTTTAAGTGAAGCCTGGGAAGATTAGGTAGCTGCCTTGGTGGGAGCTAATGGGAATCCAGATTAAAATAAAAGGATAAAGAAACACTTCAGTTCTTAAGAATAAGTACATTTCAAAGTATCCAAGAGAACTCTTTGATATGAGGAGGAGATGAATCATGAATGAGATTTGTTAGGCTGAACCACAAAACAAAAAAGTTTTCAAAGAAAGAAAGTTGAAAAGAACTATCCAGACACATGAGGAATATGTCTTCTTGTCATGTAGAGGCCAACATAAAACAATTGTGACTTTAGCCAACATTTGTTTTCAGTGCTATCACACTGTGCGTATACAGCCAATTACAGCATGCTTGTTACATTCACGTGTGACATAACTGTACTCACTGCATGTGTCCTTTGAATTTCAGCAGTTGTGTGTGAGTGAATCATTGCTCACTCTTTTGCTGTGACTATGCTGCTGTTTCAGTGCTGCTACAGCTGCTACAACCTATGTCAAAGCCTGCGTACATCTGTGTCCACTGGATCAAAGTCCCCCCTTGAGGAAATCATTTAGCACGATGGTTGATGATGATGAACAGGCTGAACCATGCAAAATGTCTTATTACCCTGTCTTGATTGATGGCTAAATGGACTACAGGGCAGATTGACAGGTACATTACCTGTAATGAAGTTTTCTTGAAGCCGTAGCTCCACTGTGCGTCGGTCAATGGCAGCAGGAACAAAGAGCAAGCCTGTCTTGGAGCAGAGGATAGCGAGCGACGGAGAAAGACTCTGGCACATACAGCGTTTCGGACACGGCTGTCCCCTGCATGCTGCTGCCAGCAACAGCAGAGAAAACCACAGCCGTTCCATTATCCTCCACTGGGAACAGGGCAACTGGAACACAGAAGGACATGAGCAATGACTTGAGAAGATAGTCACTAAAGACAAGCCAGCTGGTGAGAAGTGAAAAAAACAAGGCTGAATCACTGACCTGCAGACCTACTCAGCCACAAAGGAGATCAACCATTTACATTTGGAAACATTTCTGTATATGTAAAGCTAACGCACTCTCAAGAAAATGAAAGGTTCTTAGGTTAGTTTATCGTTACCTTTAGTTTAAACATTTGTCAAATGTATTCAGCACTGATGTCACAAGTGACGCAGATCAGGAGACAATAAGCCAAATCCGGCAATTCGGAAGTACAATTTGCCTATTAAATGGAAAATGTGCTCAATTGCTCCGGTCAGGGAAATAAACATTTTCAAGTTATGTCTTCTGTAGCATGATAAATTGGCTAGCCTGCAAACAGCAGCACCTTGTTGAGCATAGCTCTGCAGCTGAGTTGACCAGCAACTGCCTGTGCTCTTTAACAACCTGACTTAATACAGGAACATCAAAAACACTTTAAAAAGTAATGTGAGCTAATCTCAAACTGTGGTCTTCTACACATAGTTTTACAAGCTCCGTTATGTAAGTCAAATTTACTGCCTTTTCATGCTGAGCCACATTGACATAGTTTATAGTCTATGCCTCTGGCAAAATAAAGTCTTTTTTTTATTTTGTTAAAAGTATCAGCAAAAAGAATGCATTTGAGTTTAATGCCTGTGTTCCTGGCAAGTGTTACTATTTCCAGACAAATAACAAAACAGATAAGTACCACGAGCAGAATATTGTTGTAGGTATATACAGTATAATTCTTTGATCTCTGCTTGCACAGTTGAGCTAAACATGTAATCCTCCAGCCAGACGCCTATTGAGCATGACACTCCCTTTAAAACACTTCCTTTTTTAGTTTCACAATAAAGTCAGGACAGCGAGAGCAGAGTGAGAAGTAGATCACGGCACTGCTCAGGAGCCGAACTAAATTACACAATACTGTGAGCTCGTAATGGGCTCTGTCATCGTGCGGGTGCACACTGAGCTGGCAATTTTCCTGAGGCACACTGGGGACTTTTCCTCGTTGCTACCTGTTTAATATTTTTGCAAGATGTAATATATGTGGAGCATCAACCCAGTGGTAAACTTCAATTTTGGTGTCAGGATTGCATTATGGCAACAGCATGTACCTGTTGGGAGCAGTGCACTGTATTTTCATTATGATTATGGAAATGATGACAGCAAAGCAAACTAGAGGTTAATATCTGTAAAAGGCTTATTTGCATCTCTCAGCTTGTATGCTGAATGAAGGCTCGTTAAAATGTATTAAATCTCTATTCAGCTCATATAAGGCTGCGGGTTTGTGTTCTGTCTGCAGTCTTACGTTTGAGTCATGCACTTTGTCAAACCCAGTTACGGCTGTTGCAAGATGAGCACACATACGACTGTGGTCTGTGATACAATGTGGGAGAACAGAATCAGCTCGTAAGTGTTTCATAGTGGTGAGTAAATCCACAACTATGTGGATCATAAACGGGATGAATATGGTCAATAATAGACCCTTTTATGCCTTCCTGTTAAACCTTAAATAGACCCTGTTTTCTTCCCAGTTTGTAATAGTGACCTTTTCATTGCATTTAGACACAGCTACAGCTACCTAATGCAACCTTAATAAATCACTTAATCAAGCTAAAAAAAAAAAAAAAAAAAACCTCAAGCAGCCTACAAAATACTCAAAAACACTGTTTTATTGTATTGATTTTTTATTTATTTTTTTTTTTTTTGGCCTGAGCTCATTGGGCTCTCACTATACTCATGGTTGGCATGAGTCAGCATGACTCAGTACAACATGAAATTTAACCTGACATTTCCTTGGGACTCTCATGCCCAGAAGAATTTTTAAAAAAATCCAAATTTTGGGACGATCACAAAAGCTTTTCTGTTTTCTCATGATGTACATCCCTACAAATTAGCAAGGACTGGTAATCACAGAGGATCATCGATGTGGAATTCTTTCCACCTGCTCTCCTTGTTGAACCCATTAAATTTTCATGGTTCGTCACCCTGCATTGCAGTCAACAACTGTTGCACAGCAAAGTCTACACAAGCCAAGAATACAGACCTCTAATAAAGAGTGTCTGACCAGCTTATTTTAAACAGTGGGTGTGCATTTTTAACCACTTTAAAGAGGATTGCCTCAGACGTATTTAAAATGCAGGTGTGACTCAACTGCTGAACACCGACA
Source organism: Chaetodon trifascialis (assembly GCF_039877785.1). Taxonomy (NCBI): domain Eukaryota; kingdom Metazoa; phylum Chordata; class Actinopteri; order Chaetodontiformes; family Chaetodontidae; genus Chaetodon; species Chaetodon trifascialis. The sequence continues at coordinate 16,317,408 of NC_092064.1, forward strand.
CTAACTGAACCTGGCTTCTGGCCAACACCTGGGCTACATGGATGCAGTTTGTGTTGTCTTTAAGCCATCTGCTCTAAGCGTCACCGAAGTCCCTGAGGATCAACTTCTACCTGTCATAGTTAAACCAGGCAGCTAAATACGGACCTTCGAACATGACAGACATGACTCAAAGGCCTTGGTGTGATATGTGTGTGGACCAGTAGGCAGAAGTATATTAGCCTGCCCAGTTTGACTACCTAGCTAATCAATAGCATTGAACTTGTACTCAATAGGAGGCCTGTGTGCACTACTCTTCCTCGATTCTGCTCCTCCCTTGATACTCCTAAACCTCTCAGAACAGAACATTTTTTTATCAAAGGATGACAACCTACGACAGCATCGCAAGTGCACTGCTCTGCACTTTTCTCTCTTTATCTTAGATTTCCCTGTATTATCCAGTACAGTGAATCTGCCAAATATGTACAGACAAACAAATCAAAGTGCAATCCTATGAGCCCGCTAAAAATAGCTGTAATTTGATACCTCACGTTCTCCATCCTCCCACAATGTAAAACACAGAGCAGAATCGATGAGTAGCTGTAAATGACATGCGCATGGACAATTCAGTTGTGCTATCAGCCTTTCCATTACACTTTCCATGTCGCTGAATATATTTCTCTCCATTACGCTTGATTATTCCCTCTGCCATACCTCTCAATCTCATTCCCCTCATACAACACATCATTCACCTGTTGTTTTCTCAATCATTTCTATGCTTTCTCTCTTTACTCACTCCGTCATCCCTATTTTTATGCCCATGTGAATACATCACATTATACAAAGAGTGTTGTGTAATTTGCTGGCAGCTTCTCAGTCCTCGTGTTGTATATATGACTTGCTTCTGGTCACTCTTCCCCTGCCCTCCCTTACTTCACTTTTTATGACTTAGTCCCCGCCACCCCCATTCTTAGACCTTAGTTTATCCTACAGAGGATGTAAGTCTCATTTCTAATCCTCCCCTCCTGCTTTCATTTTCACTCCCTTGCTTTTCTCATGATCATCTATCATGCAGGACCACTTCCTCAGTCTCTCCATGCTCACTTCATGTTTTTCCCGCATCATCCATCGCTCACCCTGTCTCACTCAGTTCGCTGATGGCTTTATTGTAATGTATCTTTAATGTGTTTATGTTGCAGAAATTGGTATCAATGGTGATTTCAAATGGGCAAATCCTTCACTTGGTTCTCCCACTCTCATAGTCTATAGCATGGTAATAACTCTTTTCAAACATTTAGGCATGCCTCACTTGGTTCTCCCACACATCCAGACTAAGTGTTTTTTTCAGGCTTTTCAATTATGGACATGGGTTTTTCTGAGTAATTCAGTGACCCGGGGCTCAAACCACAGACCTTCTCATTAGTCCGCGCTACCTCCTTAGCAACAGCTGCCCCACACAACTATCTGCAGGGGTATGACTTGGTCTAGATCTCAACTTGGACCCTACTGCACTTGGTCTTTGACTCAACTTCAGCAGTCTTGTCTACAGCTCTGATTGGTAAAGCCATGAGGGGTTTGTTTGTGGCTTAGAATGAGCATTTTACCCAGAGTCCATTTCAGCTGCATATGTGGGTGAAATATAGTACAGGCAAAACAACATGGGTCAAATTATGCATTAATATAACTCACACAGTGAGCAAATCCTACACTGAGCTCACAGCTGTGTTAAACCCTTCGTTGGCCAACATAAAACCCAAACTGCACCCATGTTGGACGAATGTTATGCTCATTATACAGTATATTGTCTTGGTGGCCTTACATTAAATCAAAACAGAACCCACTCAGTACCCATTTGGCCAAACACAAATGTGCCTCCCACTGACAAACATAGTTAAAGCCCATAAATCAGCAACACTTTTAATCCAGTTGGTACCCATATGAAGAACTGCCCACCTTTGGCTGGGAGGAAGGGATCGTACCAGTGGTGAGAAGTGTAGCAGTAGTTTTTAATGAACAAGACCGAGGGCTGTGCCACTTCAGCACTTTTAGCTTCATCATCATAGAGATAGCTAAATGATGTTAAACCATGCCAATGCATGACAGACCATGTCATTCCAATCATATACACAAGTAACTCTAAGGGCTGGAATATGAGAACATTTATATTTACTATATTCATGCATCATTTTGATTTCAATACAAAAAAATAAAAAATAATAATAATCACAAAGAAAAACAAGGAGCTCAGTCTTGACAAAGCTCTGAGGTTTGTAGGATAGAGAGCAAAAACAGAGCAGAACCATCAAATTGAGCTGGTAAATCAGACCACACATTGCATTCGCCCACCAAATGCCAGACCGCCACCATCCACGAACAGCAAAAGTGTCATCAAAATCAATTTCTTAATGCATTTTGAGACTCATTGTGCTAAATGTCAGGTCATTAAATGTTGGTATAATGTTTATTTATGTATGAAAGTCACAAGGAACAGAGAAAACACATCCAGCATCGTTTTGCAGTAATTACACTGGAGAGCTCTGCATTGATAATCATTTTCTACAAGCGACTGTAAAAGCTGTCAGAACAACATTGGGGATGTCTCCAGCAGTGACAAATGTTTATGTTTTTATGTTTTTGCAAAGTAAGACACAAACACACGCTGACAGTCTCTTTGTTTTGCTTGACAGTATGATCTCTGCTTTGCATTTGTGAATCAATCAGCTTCTCCCAGGCAGAGTAATTTTCAATGTGTTCAGGGCAGATATTGTAGCAGACTGGGACGCCACATAGCTATGTGTGTTGAAAATACTCCTTTGAAGAGAATGGTCATTAGGTATGGAAAGGAAATGCAAGAGATACACAAAGGAGTTCAAACACAGCTAAAGGTACATTGATGTGGGGGAAATGAAAGCAGTGCAACAGCCTAAACTGGACAGCTATGAAGACAGCAGTAATTAGCAACACATACTGCAAGAACACCCCACATGTCCATTTTCTAAAGGAAAAAATGTTCTTCACAGGTCATATCGACTCCACCTGTGAGGATTAAAGACAGCTCCTTGTGCTCTTTTCTCACAGCCTCTTTTTTTTCCTTCATTTTTTCACGTCCAATTGGTGGAAACAAGCAGGTGTCTTTACTAATGTGTTTATTTCAAATATAGCAGACTGCAGTGCTGCAGTGCTTACCCCATTTGAAGAAGCAATGGGCTTGAGTCACCTCTCAATTAAAGCGGACCAAATTCTGATTATGTCTTTGCTCTTCAGACGGAAAGAGTGTGATCAAAGTACCCAAAAGCTGGCCAAAGCCCCTTTATTTCATTGCATACATAATGCGTTTACAGTATAATGGAATACAAAGAGACAACAACAATGTTTACAGCGTTCACATTAAAGAATGTGAGATCAAAAGGCAGAATTTAGCAGTGGTCAGACGCACTCAAACAGATGAGCATTTGTCTGAAGCAATTACCAACGCAAATCACTGAAGACGCACACATAAATAAGCTTAGGGAGAGATGAGGAAGAGGCAGAGCGAAAGAGAGGGAAGAAATGATCACAGGAAACAGCACAACTCATAAAAGAGTAGAAAAGGAAGAGTGAAGGAAGAAAGGGCGGGGGAGTGAGAGGAAAATGAGGTGAGAGGGTGGAGGACAATGGACTGTGTGATCATTTAAAGACATGAGGAAATACTCAAGATGTAGGCTTAGCTTTATTTAATTTAAGCTGCTCCACAGAGTTCACCTCAGACAGGCAGGAACAACTTCCTCCTGTGGAAGACACTCACAATCACCTGGTGACTTGACCCACATGCTCTGCTAATACCCCAGACTGAGGGGATTATGGGCCTTATTCTTCAAAATGATATCTCAAGTTCCAGAAATGAGTTCACATCCTGCCCCCAAGTTTGTTATCTCTGTCTTTAACAAGGTAAGGCATGATTTTAACCTCTGAGAAAGCAAATGTCATCTCATTTTCTTCTTAATGGCCCATTGAAAGATACCTTTACAGGGGCAGCCATTACTGCCTCCACCCGGGTCCTGGCTATGTGATGCTGTGTCTTCATGAATTTAAAGAGAATCTAATTTACTTAAAGGGCCTCCGGTCATAAATTGTACTTGAACTGACAACCTTTGATCAGCCAGGCTTACTCCCACTGAAGGAACACACTTGTTGCATAAAAATGATCTTGTTTATGCATCAAAAACATACTATAACATGTGAATTGATGCAACCTGTACATTATAATACAATCCAAAAAATAGCACTGAAACTATTATTATTCTGAGAATATCAGTGTTTGCTTACCCAATGAGCAAAATAACAGATGACAGCAATAGTGAGTGCCTCCACATGCAGCATTTTACTGGAGGTGTTTGAAGACTCAAAGATGGTTGTGTGTCTGTCGGTGACAATATTGGTATTTGCATATGAAATCAAATCATACTGTGAGGGATAATTGCTTTTGCAGATGTGTGATTTTTAGACCCAGGAATGTGAATGCTTTTAAAACCAATAACACTCTGGTATAAACACCAACGGTTTGCTTTTCTCCATTTAACACACAAGAAATCAAAATAGATTCAGTGCACTTTTGGCTCAGCAATAGTTGATATAATATTGCACCTTCAACCTGGTTCTGTGCACCATCATTCATTAGATTATAATTGGAAATAATCCACTGGTGTGATCTTTGCACTCGGTACCAGTGTGTGTGTTCATGCTGCGGTGTGTTGTATATTTGCGCATGTTATATGTGGTGCCAATTTGTGTGTGTGTGTATTTCTGGCCCCTCACTTATGCTGTGTCCAGCCTGCTTTCCCAGAGCACACTGCACCTCACAATGGAGATGGATTACCCTGTCAGCTTTCTCGCAGAACCACTGCAGAGTGTCTTATGTGTATAATTTGCTGTATCTGTGCAAAATCATGACTGTTTTCATGTGTTTATCCATATGTGCTTACAGAAAGCTTAACATATTTGCCTATTTGAATCTTTGAATACACACACAGCTGAGTTCATGAACCCTGAAACCTTTGTGTGTCCAATGCATACATTTTTGTGAGTGTGTGCATAAATCTCTGTATGGCTGCATGAACATGCACTCGTCATTACTAGATATAAGAGTTTGTCTATAAGTGCTTGCTTGATGCTGTGCAGAAGTGCTTGCTTATGTGTCTACGTTTCTGTGTGCACAAAAGAACAGCCCTTGTCTTGCGTGTGTGCGTGTGTGTGCGCGTGTGCTCCATCTATTTCTGCAGTCTACCCTAGCAAGAACACTGGGTTATTAACGACCTCGAAAGCAGCACCATCCATCTGCTGCGTACACACAAACATACTGTACTGTACATACACACTCATGCAGACACACACGCTCAAAGTTCACATGGTATGAGTGTGTTTTAGTGAGCGCATGCGTGTGTGTCTGTGCATATGCACCCATGTGTGAGCCTATAAGTGTACAAAGCTGTGCTGCAGCTGAATCTCTGTATAATGCAGTGGTGATTAATGGTGAAACAAATCTGTACAGCTTCCGCTTTCACATCACCAATATGTCAACTTTCACTGAAGCTGAAACTACACCTGATCTACAGCCTTCATCAATAAACAAACCTGGTTGTGTTCTACTCCTGGAATCGATGGAGGGAAAGAAAAATCTAAGGAATGTGTGAGACTGGAAGCAAAGACAAAAGCATGGAAAAGCATGAGAGTGAGTGAACAGACAGGTAGATAGCAGGGCAAGGCAAAGCAATGAAAAGAGATAAAGCTCAAGCAAAAACAAAGTGCTCCAACAGAATGGGGTATCTGTCAAAAGCAGTGGTGAAGGCAAAGCTTTGATTGGCTGCACAAAAACTTGGTGGGGGCTGTAACTTAGCAACAGCCAATGACACATGGATGGTAACAGTGAGGAGGTGGGAAGTGTGTGTGTGTGTGTGTGTGTGTGTGTGTGTGTGTGTGTGTGTGTGTGTTGTTGTGGGGGTGTAGTGAGAGTGTGTGTATGGGGGCTGTGAGAAAGTGTAAGATTGGTCTGGAGATCTCGCAAGTAATGAATCTGGAGTGTTGCCGTCAGAGGGGGTGATTGTGGGGGAGAGATATATTCAGAGAGGGAGAGAGAGAGGGAGATGGCACTATAGTGTTGCATAAACAGTGCAGTCACAGTGTGGTGGTCCAAAGTTTATTTTTGTCCAAGATACGCATTGCAACAGTGTCCTGGTATTATGATAAAAAAACAACATGTGCTCAGAGGGAGAAGCTTTACCACAGGCCCATTAAACTAAATTTTAATGAAATAAATACAACCATTTGTCTAATTTTAACTTTCCTCATAATTTGTCGAACCCTCAAAGTGCATCCAGACTCACTCTAGAGTCTGTCATCACATGGGTGAAAGCATTTTTTGCTCTTATGTTATGCCAAAATTCATATCTGTGGGAATTGTGCAGCAGGCTGTTAACAGCTCTCATGAAAAACACTGCATTAAAGAAATAACTGAAAAATAGCGTTAACTAAAGTAAAATGTATGTTTTAAAAAGTGAGTAAAGGAGTTCAGCAACCACACAGCAAACACTGTCTGCGGTGAGGCAGTGCAGTCAGCTCTGCACCACTGGCTCTGGTATGCGAGTGTTATATGTATTTTATGCGTACTGTATCTATTTAGTATTGCATGTATTTCATATTGTATGTGTTGTACTGTATGTGAGTGTTTTGTATCAACAGCTCCAATTTGAATGCTGTTGCCTTTAAAAGAGGCATGTAGCCTAGTACTCCAAGTACGCTCTCAATGAGCTAACAGTCCTTACTTCTATTTAAGTCGATGTTTATGCAGGGAATCGAGTGAATCGTTGATGGTTTTGTGTGGCACTGTCGTGTGAACATCTAAGCATTCAGGCAAGTCAAAGAAAATTTCTCTGAGCTCCTGCTGAACCCCGCCATAAATCTTTGATCGGCATCCTTTGATCTGTCCAACTGACGATCTGTTCCACGTTCAGTCGTCAAACACTTGGACCTGGAGGAGCAGGGGTACAAAAAAAAAACCCTGTGCCAGCAAGGATCCGCCCCGCCAAAGTGTCCTCAAACAGTAAACCGAATCCCTGTTGGCTCCAGTGGTGCTGTTCTGGAGCTGACCCTGACCTTCCCGTGGAGGAGGACGAGACAGCACACACTTTCTCAGTGGAGATCTGTATTATTATCGTATGAGGTGTGCTGCTCACCTCTTCAAATCAATGGGAAAATGTGTGTTAGTTCCTATCCTTGCCAGAGCAGCAGCAGCCTCAGAAGCAGCGTTGTATTATAGATTTCAGAGAGCACAGTGCTGCTGTTGGGTTAAGCCCTCCTTATCCTAATTCATTTTTTTTTATCCTCTTTAATTATTTTAAATGCGTTGCACAAGGTGGGTGATCAAAATGATCACCCCTCTCTGCTATTAATGCTCCTCCTCAACTTTATCTGGCCCTTCACAACCACGCTGACTTTGTTTCATTGTATGATCCCATGAATAGACGTATTCTGCATGGAGGCCAACACAGTTTCTATGTTTCAGGTTGCTATGAATGGGTTAGTATTATCCAACCTGGAACTGCAACCTTGCTTTCAGCGTGGGTTTAATACAGTTCTGACACTGCTCTGCTTGGTGTGAAAGGTTGAATATAGATTTCTGCAGTATAATATAATGACTTCATGGTTATAATAAAATTTGTTTGGCAGACTTTGAATTGGCAGTCAGCCCTCGCCCACTAAACCGTACCTTCTGCTTTCCTCAATCGCCGAGATATTTGAACATGGCTGCATAGCTGAGAGTTGTCGCATTAACATTTCATAAGATACCCAAATTAGGAAATCCTATAAAGTTAAACATATCTGGGCACATGGTGCACATGCAAAAGCAAGCCAATTAATATGAGCCTCAAGGAGAACGTGAGGAAGGCGCTTCTCCAAAAGAAGAAACGCTTTACACATAGCAGAAAGTAATGCAAACATTAGAGAACTGGCTCAGAAAGCCGAATGCCCCGTTTGTTGGCAGTCTGTCTCGTCATATTTGAGGGAAGACTTTCACACTGCAGCCAGGAAAACAAGGATTCTGGAAAGCAATGTTGTAAACGAATGGGACACAGTCGATCATCTCATTTTTCATGAGAAAGGCTCTCAAAGCAGCCTTCTAAAAGTAGGAACTGCCAATGACTTAGTCTGAGAAATGGAAATCCAAGGCAACCCCAGGGGGAAGCTGTAAGGTCAGAAAAATACAATTATTCTGTTGTGTTCCTCTTCTTAAAAATACTTGTCATATCGCATCACTGGTCCTCTGGCTTACACTCTGATTTTATGACACTGTGGTACATCGTCCTATCAAAGTAAACATCATCAAGTTGATAAGACGCCCCCTCCGTCATTTAAATCATTCTGCAGCTCGGCAAGCAAAGTTGGCTGCCCTGCAAACACACACACACACACACACACACACACACACACACACACACACACACACACACACACACACACACACACACACACACACACACACACACAGTGGCATAAACAAATACACACACCCACACAGGCGCTGGTACACACAGTTGCCCAGACAAAACCTCATCTCCAATGTGGATCTGATACACCTCTGGGATCTGAGCCACACACACACACACACACACACACACACACACACACACACACACACACACACACACACACACACACACACACACACACACACACACACACACACACACACACACAGATGCTGTCTTTCAGAGATCTGAGCGGAGAAGGGAAACAGACATTTGCTAATGGCTCTTTTGTTACATGACTCTTTCGCTCTCCTCTCCTCCATCTGTTTATTTCTCTTCTTCGCTGTTTCGTTCTGTCACCAATTCTGTTTCTTTCAATCTATTAATCTCCTTTTGTGTCACCGTCATCTTATGTCTTTTCCTGTCTGTGTTCTTCCTCTCTGTCCTGCTCTGTATCGTCTGTCTCACGCTCTGCCCTCTGTCTGTCAGTACAGTAGATAATGAGGTGATTGCGGCGGCTAGCTCAGTGCATCAATGCTTGTTGCACTGCACTCCATTGTAACACTAACCTCGACCTCTGGTTTACTGTAATGCTAACCGCACACACACACTGACACACACTCATCCCAGCTGCTGTCTCATTTCTGATACCAATAATCTCTTTTGCTTCCTCTCTTTGTCTTTTAGTAGAATATTTAATATATTATCTGTCTCTCTTTCTTCTGCACTTCTTTCTCATCTCTCATCTCATGTCTAATTGAGGCCATCTGTGTTACATCATTCTCATTTTTCTGCTCCGATAGAGGTGCAGTGACTTCCCGTCACACCCTCTATCTCAGCCTCTATCTCACTCTCACCAGCGCTGCGTGATGTAATTGTCAGCTCTGAACATCAATAATTCTATTTTTACACCGACAGTATTTAACTTATAGCTCTGCCTGTTGTTGTGTGTGGTCCAACCTTCTGTCTGTCTCTGTTTTTGCTTGCTTAAACGTTAGCTTAAAACGATTTTGCATTTCAAAAGCAGAGAAGTAATATTTGAACTCCTTTGGCCTTTCGCTCGCTTTCGTTATGCTGCTGATGTTATACTTCTGTAATGTCGAATGTCTGAAATGCTTTTCTGCCGCGTCATAGCAATTCTCTGCTGCTTCCCACCTACGATAGCATGCATGTTTTTTGTAATGAATGCATTTTAGTTTTTTTGTTTTTTGTTTTTGTTTTTGTTTTTTTTGGGGGGGGGGGGTTACATACAGCTCTGACATCCTTTGCCCTTTTTTTTCTTCATTTTTTGTTTTTTCTGGTGGAGTGGAGGCTGGTGAAGTACTGTATGTATATTTAAAAACCTTCTCTTTTTCCATTTTTGGAAAAAAGCATAAAAACATTTTTTGAATGCACAAGTTGAAAATGTGAAACCTCATTTCTCTCCGTACTGTTTCGCCGTCAACAAAGCTTGCAGTCACTTCTAGTCCTATTCCACTGATTTGAGTGTTAGGACGTGTAGCAAAGAGGTAATCATAGCAGAGAGGAAATGCAAACCAGCGACAAAGACAGCGACAATATCAACATGACTGCACTGTAAGCACAACCAAAGCAGCCAAGGGAATATGAAGATGTGGAAGCTGTTTGATCATCAGGTGTTTGATATGCTTGAACAAGCCGACAGTCAAGTTCGTCAAGTCGACCTTGAATAAATATTAAACTTTAAAAAGCTGACGGCGAGATGTTAGCGGGTTGATTTTAATAAAGTCTCAGAAGTGGGAAAGACAACAAATACAACCAATGTGTTACGTGAACCTGCCATGAGCGGATTTCTGATACCGTAGCCTTGAGGTTCACAAGCCAAGGGGCCATGCTTACAACGTTTTCTGTCTCGCTTCCCTCCATCTATCCCATCTGTCTCGCTCATACACACCCCCACACTTTGTCTACGCAGCAAGATGTCTCCAAATACTCACTACTGTAGCTAATAGGGTTCTGACATCAAACACTTCCCAATCTGAAACACTACTAAATATAGGCCTTTTCTTTTCATCAGGTTTCCCTTCATTCTTACTCTCTTTGCCTCTTCTTAATGGTTTCTTCATTAATCACTTTCCATCCTTCTCTTTCTTTCTTTTTTTCCCCCTTGCTTGATTCCTTTTATGCTGTCTTCCATCGCTTTCTTCCTTCTTTCCTGCCTTCCTTCCTCTCTCTCTTTTCTGCTCCTATTCGAGGTTTTATGCAGGTTTGGCTGTGACAGATGCGTCTCATTTTGCAGGAAGCAGCAGCGAGCATTTCTGATTCTGCGATTATGGTGATTGGGTTGTAATAATAGAAAAGAAAAAGGAATGGGAGAAGTAGAACTGATAGGGCAAAAATAAGTAGAGGAGAGGAGGCGAAGATGAGGAGAGGACAACAGAAACATGGGGAAGTAAGACGCCAATCAGCATACAATCACTGGTGGGGGAGTAAAGTGAAACACAAAAGATAAGGGAGAAGAAAGTAGAAAGGGTGAGGAAGGAGAGGAGAAAAGAGGTTGGGGAGTCATGTGTGCCACTTGGTAGTCATCACAGAGAAGCTTTCTCCATTCAGGAACTCGGCGTGCAGCTGTCGCTTCAGGGGAGTGATCACACACACACTCAGTCACAGATACAAACAGACACACACGCGCAGACACGCAGTACACTCATGCACACACTATCTTTCTCTCTCACACACACATGCACGCATGCTTTGGGCTGTGCTTTGAACTGATCCCTGCCACTGGAGAAGCACACACAGAGAGCTGGCTGATAATAATATTATCCTATGGCCTTCATATGGTAATATGGTTTTATTGCTATGAAGAAATATGAATATTATGGCTTTCAGAGGCAGCTTAGGGAATTACATGGCTGTCATGCTTCTCAGCTTCAATAGAATATTTTGATTCTCTTTTTATCTGAGGCCTGGGGTGGGAAATCTATTAAGTTATTTACCTTTGACGCCATAAGTGCTGGCATGTTGTATATTCATACCTATGAGAACGTACAAAGGCGAAATGTATGGCACGCCTTGAGATGCCATTGAGTGAGGGTCACAGCTCAGTGGGGTAGACTGTCACACATGTGGATAGAAAGGACTGTGAGACAGGCTATGGGGTGATAGAGCAGCGTAAACACACATCAGGGTGACAACGGAGAAGCTAAACTCAGACACTTGTGCTAGCATGCAGGATAGTGTAGCGCTGGGTTTGTATTGCAGAATCCAATTTAAGCATAAGCAAATATCATGCGCATTCAGGTCATAGGTGGGTCATTTCTTATGATCATAAACATGTTGAGGACATTCTCATACAACCAAAAAATAGATGGACATTCCACAGGTGAACAGGATCATTGGTAACAGGTGATATGCTTTGCAGCGTTTTGTCCATTATGCAACATTTTGGAGCTCCAGTTATCACAGCCGCTGTCCATGGTGCTGAATCAGCGGCCGTCCTGGGCAGGATCCTCACTGGTGGGGACTGATGGTCAATAGTTCTTTTTCACTGCTGTTCAGTGGTGAAAGAACTACTTGGATCTTTTACTTCAGTAAAAGTAGCAATACTCCAGTCAAAAACATACTTCCTGTCCTGCGTTCAAATTATTACAATGGTATTAGCATCAAAATGCTCTTACAGTAGCAAAAATAAAAGGACTACGTTGCAGCTGGAAAAGATGGGGAAGATGATTTTAGTAATCTGTAGTCATACGTCATAACGTATTTGATTATATTTTTAATTTGTAAACAGCGGTCAAATATGTAGCGGAGTAAAACGTAAAATATTTCCCCATGAACCAGCTGCAGATGTAGTCTGCTTCAGGGGAATTAGTGGTCTAATTTTCAACAATGCCGCTGAAATCATAGCATCATAGTTGATAAAGGTCATCCCTGTTCATTGGACAAGCCCATCTTTTATTGAACCTGCAGCTCCACCACTTGATCATAATGTTCTTTTTATGTGGAATTCTTATTATTCTGTTTTTTCAATCAATAGCCTCGACCAAACCTGTCGCCAGACACGAATTTTAATATTTTATTTCAATATGTCCATGTTTAACCTCCTAATGAGGATCAATGATAATCAACAGTATGTGATATCTGCACATGGCACCTATGAGATTGTCAAGATCAGGGAAATTATAGTAACAAACTAACGAAAAACACGTATGTCCATATGTAAGATGTATGTAAAATCATATGTATCCCCACTAGTGCATACAAAAAGATAGTTAAAGGGTTTATAATATAAATCTGATGTGTGCTTGAAAACACATATGACAGTTTTGAGCTGGATTATTTTCTGCATTGTGTTGACAGAATTAGCGACAAAACATTTCCAATATTTTTCTCAATATAATAACGAAGGATTTTCCTTTTGCGTATGTACAGATTTTAAATAAATACGTGCCGCAGCAAATGCATGTCTGCATGCACGCCCACAAAATACATGTGGTGTGTTTCTCGACAGATCATTTAAATTTAACCGGCTGAAACAGGGTGAAGCAGCACAGAGAGGATCAGACGTTTACTTGTGTGTTTTCTGGTCTGCAGACTGGCAGTAAAGTAACTTAAGCTGCTGGATAGTTTATGTCCTAGATGAAGGGTTTAGATAATACTCAGATGGGTTTTGAGTTTTGGAAATAACCAGGTGAAATGTCAAAAAACAATAACGAGACACACAGATTTTTCTTCTCGCACAGATGAATTATGAATTATGTCAGATTTAATTATGTGGGAAAAACACTATAATTAAATCATGATTGTGGTGTGAAAACTATTAGTCATTATTAACTTATTCTGACGCAGTGAAGATTGCTTTTAGATAAAACTAAATAATAAAAATACGCTGCACCCCTAATATTGTCTGAGCAATATGAAAGTTTTCTCTCTGAGTAATAATCCTCATCCCTGTTTGGGAGCATCATGGTTTTGCTAACACTGGTAAAAAAGTGAATCCAACAGAAGCTTTATGTCAAGCTTTGCCGTGTATGTTGAAACATAACTTCATTGATATTTCTTTCTTATTTTCCCACTTTGATGAAAACACATTAAACCATGGACCACACGGTACATCTACAACAAAGTGCATAATTTAATTAGTCTGGTGTCTGTGCGTGTGTGTGTGTGTGTGTGTGTGTGTGTGTGTGTGTGTGTGTGTGTGTGTGTGTGTGTGTGTCTGCCTGGTGCAGTGATCACAGCGTTTGACCTGTGTGAGTAACTGACGCCTCAGTTGTGCCAAACAGTCATCAGAGTCACATGAATGGACCGCACTGTACGACCAGCTGCACACTCCAGTGAGAGCTGAATCTGGCATGATTTCACAAGCAAAATCACAGATTTGTGAACAGAAAAAGGCACCACATAAAAAAAGTTCAAATTTTTCACTGCTCCTCAAAACACCGGCGCCTACAACTAGTCACAACGCCCACACAATGGCTTATAGTTTACATCGATGGAGTTACGCAAGTTTTAGTCAACTCTAAGTTTACTTCTTGTTTTTGAAGACTGTGAAGTTACTTTCTCCCCTCCAGACTGCCGAGCTCCTCCAACTGCAGAGGACATTAAACAAACTGTAGTAATTGTGCTCAGCTGCAATTATGCTATGTAGGACAATCTATACGATGTTGCTCCTTAGTTTGCTACGTGTTGAGAATCTGACTCCTCTTGACATGTTTGAACTGCTGTCTGCGCACATAGTGCACATTGTTAATGAGAGGCAGGTGTACAGGATCCCATATGAAGTAGCAATGAAACAGCAGTTTCAGCAGCGACTTCAGCACTTCCCTTTTCTAAGTTCGAATACAGAAAAGGTGCAATAAAGTGATGGTAAAACAGCATTACATTATGTGTGCATACTTGTATATATATATATGTTCCTGTGCAAGGGCCAAACGTACAATATCCAACCACTGCAAGTTGACAGCACACAAGCAAATTGATAACATACCAATAGTGAATAAGGTACATTTTCACCAATATGGCAACATATGCACTTAGAGACACTGCAATAAGAGGAGACGTGTCTTAGTAGAAATTAGTAGAAAAGCAACTTCTACACAACAGCAATGTGTCTGGGCACATGTTTGACAATTATTCTTGCTCAAATTCTACGTAAAAGGACTTCCCAAAGGCTTGGCTTCACACATCCATCTGCCCACACACATGCATACACAAAGCACTCAGCGTGACCTATTCCAATCTTTCTAGGCTTTGTGAACTTGTGCATCTGTAGCTCTAAAGATGTAGACTTCAAATATCCAATTCTCTCATATCAATCCCCTTCAATTTTCAAGATAAGTAATCTTAGATAAGCTCAAACTTCTCTGATGCTACACTGCATACTTTGTTCCATTCAGATATGTAATCTATGAAGATTTCACAAGGGGATAAAGAAATAAAAATAGACTGCACTGTAACAGATATCACGTAGTTCAAAGGAGAAATCTTGAGTAATCTCAGAAACTGTTAGGCAGATAAGAAGTTCGTTGTCTGATTCGATGTCTCATTGTAAACTCTTGGAAAAGTAATTTTAATGTCAGAAGAGCCTCATCTGAAGTCGCACCCATCAGTGTTGGATGAGTGGCTATTTTTGCCCTTCTGCCAGGATAAAACAAACAAACTGAAATATAAAATGTCTTGGATGTTTGGGCCGTTTAGTTCACTCTAATAAACTGCTCATGGCAGATGTTTCTCCTGGGTGCTGGCAGAAAATAAAACAGTGTGAGGATGGCAGGGGAGGCTACAAGCAAGAAGAAAACAGGATAGTGGTACAAATTGTTCTGCAGCCTCTGTAATGAAATCATTTTTCAAACCACTCCTAAAATGGTGTGTAAGCCAGAGTTAATACGCTGTAAAAGGTTGGCCGGAGAGAGCTTCTGTAACGGACTTAGACTTTGTACAACCTCTTCTGACTATTGTAGTTCAGCGTACATGCAGCTTGTCCTCACTGCAGCTGCAAACAGCTATATACACATGGTTTGTGTCTAAATTTTGTACAGTGTAATATGGAGTTAGAGCAGCGTTGGAACACAGGCAATAAGCAAAAGGGACAAACTACAACAACAGTTCACTTCTAGTGAATAGTTCTTAGTAATGGTACAACATACCAGTTCGCCGGCATTAACGTAAAGGAGCACCTGCACTTTAAGTAAAAGGTCAGATAAGGAATGGTCTTGGTATAGTTCCACCTTTTTTCTGCAACCTTTGAATTGTGGCAGTTAAGTGAACTGTATATGTTACTTGAATCGCTGTGTTCACCAGATACAACAAATGCTCTCGGCTGCAGAGAAGCACATAATGCAGTGACACAACATCTAAAGGCAAGGGCCTCAAATGATGTGAGTACAATGTATACAACTGTCACAAAAGGGGGATGGAAGGCAATAAAAGAAAATACTGTCACAATGTTGGGGAAAATTGCTCACCTAAGCTGCCAGAAAATGCTGGTTATAGTGTTGTTCTTTAACTGATTGCCTGACTTGTCTTCAGTGCACTGAACACTTTGCACAAACTGACAAGGGACAGTCGTGCAGGGAACAGCTTCCACTGACGAATACATTTTGTCAAATACATTGGATCATTGCAAGTCTACCATTCCTCTCGATAGCTTTCCCCATTGATTGCTTGCTCATTTTGGTCTCAGTATCTAGAATATTTTGTTGTTTTTGACCTCTGTGGTCGACAGGGTTAAACCACACTGTGCTCTGACAGGCTCACTGCCAAGATCTCCACTGTCTACAATATGGCCCATTTGTTGCAAACCCAGCCGCTTCGGAAAGGTTTAAATTCAGTCAAATACATCTATGTGTGATCTACATCACATATGTATGTTTCTGTGCCTCCTTATATCTGCAAATCAAAGGAAAACTTAATAGATTATTATTGCTATATGAAGGACTGAGGTCACACTTCCATAGCAAGTATGAACACCTAAAAAGAGACTGTAATAAAATTTAAAAGTGATTTCAGTTCAGACAAACAGCAGGCAAGTGTGACAACTGATGATTTGTGAGTGCTGGACAATAACAGCTTATCCTTTGATTTACATCCCTCCAGCTATCCTGCGTTATTATAACTCTTTCTGCTCTGCTTAGCTGGCTGCCTGCCTGCAGACCTGTCTAGCCGCTCTGCTCTTACAGTCCCGCTAATATGTCTGTAACAGAGGCAGAGCACACTGGAACACAGCGCTGCTTTCATTCGACGCACACACTCAGCCACAGAGACACACGGGAACACGTTTGCACTCACATGTGAAAAGTGTTCTCAACCTCATGTTATTATGGTGCATTGTGTAGGCGGGTACATGCATGCATTTTTACACTCTCTCTGACACACACAGACACACACAGGTGCATGCATATGCAGTTTGTTTTACCAACACATTACTGGTAACATCCATGCTACTACATTCTACATGTAAGAGAAAGAAATTTTCAAAAACTGCTGAGGGGATGTTGTCCCCATGCAGGGACAGTTAGTGTAAGAAAATAATATCATGTGTGGTTGCATTTTAATGATATGACTCAAAATATAATGTAACTCTTATACTTATCTAATTTCCCAGAGGGGGCCATTAAACCTTTATTAACTTTAATTGGCAATATCTGTTCATATGTTTTGGATGTAATTTAAAAAAAAAAAAAAAAAAAAAGCAACAGCACAAGCTCCTTGTCACAGATCCCAGCAGAGTGCATTTGGCAGTCCTCAATTAGCACACTCTTAAATTCATATAGGGCAAAAAATACATGTGAACCCATACCTACCTCTAGCTGGTGTGCTGTGATTTATTTAGACTCAGCATGAAGATACATTGTGGGGACTGTTGGATGGACTGGAAAAAAAGGGATGGCCCAGAGAGATGGATCCAAAGACCTGAGAAAGAGAACAGGGAAACAAGACAAGGGTTATTGCATGATTGCTTTTAGAGATATCCCTTCAATTGAGTGGTACTGTCTATAAACAGTAAGGCCTGCACATCCAATCCTTTGTACATTGTAACCCACTGCACTCCATGGCTGTTGTCAGAGATGGCCCACTGCAATCCATTAATACGTACGAAGCTTTTCCTTTCACACAAGTAGCATTGTTACTGAAAAATGGAAGTAAAGAAATAGCTGTCAAAAGTTTCATTGTCTAAAGTGAACAGACACACTTTGGGTATGGTTGCAGCTCTTGAGGCTGTACTGAGGCGCAGTGATGCTTTGAGCTAGATGCTAACATGCTAACAATGACAGTGTCAGTATGTTGAGGTTTAGCAGGTATCATGTTAACCTTGTAAACCATCTTACTTTAGCATGTTAGCAAGCTAACATTTGCTATTTTGATGCGATGATGGTGTCAGATAAAAATTCAGGGGTTCACTAAACTAAAACCACAATTCATCCTGATGTGACATCAACATGAACGCATGCCTAATTTCATGGCAATCCTACAAACACTCCAATCACTCAAAACCACAAATGTCAACTTCAGAATGGGGCTGATGGAAGAGGAATACTCAAAGTTGCTAAGTGCAATCCTCTTGGGACCAGAACTGTACGTACAAACTTTCATGGCAATACCTCCAATAGTTATAGAGATATTTTGGTCATGACCAATGCGATACACCGGCCATGAATGACCAAGCAGTATCATCATCTGCATTGGTAAAAAGTGGAGCTTGTTTCTTTTTCGGGGACATTTTTAGGTGCACAACACCAGGTTCAAAACTGTTCCTGAATATCAATATTTTGTTCATGCTTTAAAGGCCAGCCATCTTATATATACCTGCCAACATTTAGGTTTCAAAATACCGGAGGGTTGATGTTGTCAAATGTCCTGACGTTTTGACAGCAGTTAACAGTAAGTTTCATGGGAGAAACAACAAAACAGAAGGGCGCTGGGAGAAGTCCTTGAAATATGGTGAAATACTAGGAAAAACCGGTGTGTTGGCAGGTGTGCTTATCTTCAAGGCCTCCTGCCACAATAGTTGAAGACTGACACTCCTCTCTCCAGGGATACTGAAGACAAAAAGTAGATTACTTTGTCTCACTTATCTGCACAAGTGAGGAAAATCCTGGTTTGATGCTTCATGTCAAAACCTATGCTCTTCTCTGATGTGGAGATGTGCCACTTTCAATCCTAGCACAGTTCTCCTCCACACGGTGTCAAAACCCAGTATGATACGTTAGAGTACTATATGTACTGTACCGTACTGTACTGTACATTTATATTCTGTTTCAAACAACTGCTGAATTAGGCTGAGCCTCTCACATTTATTGTCTTTTTTCCCCATCTCTCCTTAGTTATCTTATCTAAGAAATCTGTGCTCAAAGCTCTCTAAAATAGGATATCAAGACCCGAGTTATGCTCGTGGCAAGCAGAAACCTAGAAGTCAGAACATAATATAAATTTTCAATGCCTAGACTGAAAATAGTCTTGACACCACAAAATGTGGGCACTGATGCAAAAATTATGTCAGTTTTTTAACAATTCATCCAATGTGGATCAAAGTGCTGTCAAATTGAAGCTGACAGTCTGTACTTTTGTGTTTTGGTAAAGAGTACACATTCACACACACACACACACACACACACACACACACACACACACACACACCAAATAGGATGCAGACAGTCTGGCAGTCGGTTTTCTAGCTAGCTGAGCTAACAAGCTGCAGGTTATTAGAAAGTCATTAGTCACATCAGATGCTCAAAGGCATATCATCACTAAGACAAGAAACGGCAATGTGACTCGACAATGGGACAGCTGATCAGCCCAACATGGCGTCCTGCACATAGATGAATGTACACCGATTCCCAAAAGCTATTAATGACAATCATAGAGATGATACTTCAGATTTTTCCTTGCAAACATCCTGACAGCTGGTCTCAATGAGCAGTGAACGCAACACTGGCAGATCTTTTTGCATGCAGGTTTACAGTAGGTTGGCAGTAGCAGTGTGCACACGTCAGTGTTGTAGTTAGCAGACAGACACACACACAGGCTGATTTTGACATTAAAGGTTTCAATTATCCCCATAGGAGGAATTTCCCTTCAAAAATGCATGCAGAAAATATATATGCACACACCTTTTCTAGCAGAGACAGCGCCATGTTAATTATATTTTTACTTTAAATGTATTTCCCTCTGTTTATGAAGACTTTTTTGGCTTCACACTTTGTTCTTTAGCTGACTATCAAAACAACAATACACAAGAGAATATTGTGTGGTATGATACGCTGGTGCTGCAGCTATCTTTAATTCCCTTGTGACATGTGCTGCTAGCTTCAATGAGGTACTTAAAATTATAGTAAACCTTTGCAGAGTGGCTTTTATGAACCACCAGGGTTCTATCTTAAAAGACTATATGCCATTTTTTAAGGTTAAAAAAAAAATCCCATCTGTAATTGAGCAATCCATTAAGCCTGGTAAGTCTTAGGAGAGGAAAAATAATATGAAGTAATAATAATAATTTGTACTTTGTATTTAGAATTTTCAACTGGGAATTGCATAATTTTATCTCCTCAACTTAATTTAGAGAAGGAGAATTGTGTGTCCATTGAATTGCTAAAGTGTGCTTTAGTCCCTCTCTTTGATCAGTAGCACAGTTCCCCTTAATGCACGCAGCCCGTTCATTTCAGTTACTGTGCACCAACCACTCCAGATTCTTGGAGATCATATTTGAATCACTGGATGGCATCAGTGCTATCTTGAAAATTTTTCTTTCCACTGTGAAACTGTTACTGCCTAAAATACATATACAAATTGTTCACACAATGTTGTGTTTATTAGACAAAGTCCAACATAATTACTCAGATTATGTTCAGTTCAATTAGTGAAACTACCCTGATGCTGTAACACTGGGTGCTCCTCCCTACCTGAGTAATTGAAGTTGATGCAGTCTCCCAAAAGTTAGGCTAATTACTAGTGACTGCTGCAGTGTTAAAAACTCCAGGATATCCAACATACATTAAGTAATATGGAAAATAAATGCAGATTCTATTAAATTATGATACTTCTCCAAGACTTTGCTTTAGCAAAAACTCATTAACCAATTAAATTAAGCCTCCTCAGAACATTATTTTCAGCCTCCCATTAACCAACTTCACACGCTGAACCTGCCTTTGGAAGACCCTGCCTTATTGCCACATGTGAACCATCACACTGCTCCTCTGTATTGTATGATCTTGAAATTCATTGGTATTCTGCTCAGTTTGCCTCTATATTTAGCATCTGTTCTCTCCACTCAGCTATGTTACATTGTGGTGAAATGACCTGTCAGTGAGCTCGTTGTGTGTGTGCATGTGCATGAATACAAAAGAAAGAGGAAGAAAGTGTGTGCATGAGTATAAAGCACAGAGAAAGGGTGTCTGTGGGGTGTGTATGTGTGTGTGTGTCCTATCATTTTACTGACAATCTCCCTGATACCCTCACTTTGAACATGAAAGTAAAGGAATAAACAAAGAATAATGTGAAAAGGCAACCTCAGAGGTCTGAATGATTAAAATAAACAGGGCAGAAACACCCACAGTAAAGCACACACACACACACACACACACACACACACACACAAAACACACACACCCCTACCAACCAGTGAGTTTGCAGTTTTGGTGTGTTGCTCTTAGCTTATTTATTTATTTTGACAAAAGGCAGAGAACTCATCTCTTTTGTCCCAAGACACATCTTCTCCCCAAAACTTAGATCTTAAGTATATGTGGTCACACGTTTGTAGAGTGGCTCCCTGATCAACATCTCCAGGATCTACAGCAACAACATCAGGACCCGAGGTGGAGATAAAAAGACGCACACCAGAGAGGGGGATTTTTTAATTACATATATATACTGTATATATACTGTATATATTTATGTATGCGTGTGTGTGTTTTGATATATTTGTGCTGTTAAGTGTTAGACTTCCCGAAACCTGTAGAAAACCGAACACACAGGCTGAACCAAGCATGTCACATCAGCAGCAAATGAGGGGGGGCAGATTCAGAGTGAAAACATTTTGTTGAAATTTTCAATTCAACTGATTCAAACCATCTGCTCACCACCACCCATTCACTCTGTGTCATGCTGGAAATAAACACCACCGTACGGTATTGGAAGAGAGGCCATTTAATGCATATTAAGCACCAGCCAGTGTAAGTTATACCAAACAACACTCAAACAACTTTGACAAAAAGAGATGACTCAGATATAAGAAGGGTTAGAACCAGCATCTGTTTAGACAAGAGGGATTCAAAGTATGGGGAAAAAATGAACTTAAGAATGACAAAAAGGAGATCTCTCCTGGTACTCTGATTACTTTTGGGTGACAGGGATTGTGCCTGGGTGACAAGCGTCTGTCAGCTGTGAAGAACTCTACTTGTCTGAAGCAGCACCTGCAAGCTAAGCACAGCTCCACAACACTCAGATACCCTCAGTTTGTGTTTACCGTCACAAACTTCAAATAGTTTAACTTTGTTGTTGCAGTTGAATTAGGCTCTATGCATTGAGCTCTGGTACCCTCTTGATTTTATGTTTACTTTTATCAAACATAATGGGGATATTGCACCTGTTATTCCTGTTATTAGCCTGTTGCAGACTGTGTGCAGTAGACGAGGCTCTGCAATGACAGTCGAGTCAGTGCATTCAAAGGTAGACATACACGAGGCTACACACCCTCTGGACATGGGTTTTGGTTTTTTTGGTGAGGCAAAAGTTACTTTAGAAAACATTATTAAATGTTTTGGCATAAGAAGAATGAGTGAAAATTAGTCAAACCCAATCATTTTGTTTAGATCTGTATCAAAAATATGCTCACATATGTTATTTCTTTAATGCTTGAGCCTTTTCAATAAAAAGATAATATGTATATTTAGGATTCTAATAGACATAATATTTATTCCATTCAACATATTAAGCGCAAAAAAATAAGTTGAGTCAGGGTGTCACCATTTTAGGAAGGAAATTAGCTCTGTGGGACTCTGGCAGTGTTAATCCACATTAGCGCTATCTTCCTGCTGTGAGGAAATGGCCGTTACTGAATTTTCTCAATTTGTATTTAACCTCTGCTTCAGTGTAACATAATGTGTCTTCGTGGTGTCGAATATTGCCAGCTAAGATTGGCCACTGCTGTTAACCCTAGTGTATTTCAATTGATTTGTATATTTAGGTAGCTATTATGCACGTGAATAAATTCTTTATGTGCATTTGTGT
Organism: Chaetodon trifascialis; assembly: GCF_039877785.1. Taxonomy (NCBI): domain Eukaryota; kingdom Metazoa; phylum Chordata; class Actinopteri; order Chaetodontiformes; family Chaetodontidae; genus Chaetodon; species Chaetodon trifascialis. Next base: position 16,340,072 of record NC_092064.1, read on the forward strand.
TTGCAAACTAGGTTTTGCTCTTACTGCTTGTCAGGACACTAAGTATAAATGGATAAAGGCTTGACTGCATGTAAGAAGTACAGAGGCTCAGTCTGTGTGAACTCTGTGTCGACAGTTGCATTAATAAAAGAGAGTGTATCCATTCTGAGAGGCATGCAAGTCCAAAACATGCCCAAAATCTTTCTAGGATGCATGTTCTTTAAGTCTATTACAGAATAGGTCAGCATGAAAATGTGAAGTGTATTTGTTGTTACATAACTTCAAGTCAGACCTTTACAGGCCTTAAGCCCACAGCCTATTTTTTAATGGTCCTCAAAGCGCCCTGATCTCATCTCATCCCATTCGCTTCTCTTCCCATTTCATGTTCCCCGTGATACACTGACTCCAGCTCTTCTCCACCCCACTTTGTGTACATGCACTCCTCCTTCCTCCTCCTCTTGTCCATTTAACTCTCTGTTTTATCTGCCACACCACCGCCGTCCTCCCCGTGCCTTCCTCCCTCCTTCAGATGGAGTGTAATTATCTGGTCATCATAATCAGAATTCTGTTTCCTCGTTATGAACCCATCTGCTCTGCTCTGCTTTGCAATCCAACCAACATGACATAAACACACAGCCATACAGATACTGAAGCGTGCGCACACACACACACACACACACACACACACACACACACACACACACACACACACACACACACACACACGTCCCTCCTTCTCCCTCTCTCTCTGTCCCTTTACCGTCTCCACTGCCTCATCACTGGAGGCACAAGAGTGACTGAACACATCAGTGTAACTGGTGTGAAGTAATTATGTTAAGAATGAGGTAAAGATGTTGGACTAATGCACTGAGGTCCACAGAGGAATGAAAACCTACTTCTCTTTCTGAGATCTTGATGTAACTGAAGCAAAAATACCTCTTTTTTCAATAACGTCTTGAATGCATTCACTTTTATCCTGTTCTATCCATTTTCATTCAGTTTGGACCAGGTGCCAATGTGCACCTCGTTAAAATATTTCTGAAATGGGGGCCGAGACACAGTTAAGTAAAGACTGTGATATGAGGAGCCAAATGTCTGCCAGCTAGGCTAGACTGCAGTCCAATAGAGGATAAAAGTGAGACGGCAACAGAGAATTCTTGTGAGACTAAAACACTACACTTACACTTACAAACATTACACTTGCAGCGCTGTCCTGTTTATTGTGATAAGATTCGATTTGAAGGTTCAACCTCCTTTGGTGAGATAATTTAATTAATGAGTTTATAAGTAAGGCTTTTTTCATGAAGCAACAAGTAAGTAAGCAGGTAGAGGACAGCAGCATGAGAGTTTGAATAAATGCAGCAGCACATAAACGCAAAACAAAGAAAAGCATAATGCAATATACAGAAGAGAAATGTCATATAACACATTCCTTGAGCATGAATGCTGCTAAAAATAATGCATAAATCTCAAGAAAATGATTTCACTGGAGTCCGTTTGTCAAGCACATATGCATAAGCAGTGTGAGTGAGGTATCTGCCAAATGCAAACCGTTAATGAATCTAATAAACTGGAAATTACAAGGTAAATTAGTGAAGTGCAAAAATGTCTATTACAGAGCATTTAATGTGGTTCACTGTTGCTTTGATGACCTCTAAAAGCTCCAGTCTGACAGCCAAGCCTTTTAGCACCACTCACACAACCTCACAGTAAGTGCCTACTGTATGTTTGTCAAAGCGTGTGTGTGTGTGTGTGTGTGTGTGTGTGTGTGTGTGTGTGTGTGTGTGTGTGTGTGTGTGTGTGTGTGTGTGTGTGTGTGTGTGTGTGTGTGTGTGTGTGTGTGTCTGTCTCTTTGTGCGTGTATGCATGCATGTACCAGGGCAGACGGTGATCTGGACACGGTGTAACATTTGATCTCCAGCTCTGATGTTGTGTCATTGGCCATGCTCACACATATGTGTGCAGTGCACTTAAGATCACTAACACTTGTGCTAATGCTTGATCCTACATGCATACACACACGCACACGCACACTATATAAATATAGAGGCTGTCTCTGGCAATCTTTCACATACAGAAACACTAAAGGATGTTAAAGGAGGATCACAGCGATAACTGTAGTTTCTGTGGCCAAGTTTTTCTCAGTATACTGTTGGTGATTGTTATATATTGTTTTATATATATATATATATATATATATATATATATATATATATATATATATATATATATAAAGGTGTCAAAGGTATGCAGATGTTTTAGCGGCACTGATTTCTCCGACTGCTGCCATAATACATGTGTACAGTCACTGACGGTGTAGTGAATCACATATTTGTCAGGACGTTCAGTTTGATGTGTCATCCTCGGTTCAGTGCAGTCTGTTCATATCGACTTGCACGCACACATGGAACAGAAAGTCTAGATAGATTCAAGTTTTATCAGTCTGTCAGCTGTAGCATGCTAGGCTTGGTTCGCCCGGTTAGCCGGGTTAGTCAAACTCATGTAATGTCACTGGCATCCAAATGGTGAGCCTATAAAAAAATAAATAAATAAAACAGAGCTGGAAGATCCTCCCATGACATTTAGATTCACTGTATGGGTGCATTAACATTCTCTGATTAGTTACAGCAAAAATGGATAAAAAATTAATGGATCAGACAAAAACTGTAAGATGGAGACACTTCAGTCATTTTATGACAGCATCACCTGAATGTGTCCATTGGCAGACCAAAACAAAAGCAGACTGGGAGGCGAGTCCTTCTCCCCACGCTGTTCAAGCAGCCCCTCACTGCAGATTTGGACCAAAACAATAGCTAATGCTTCTGGAGTGTTCATCACTGCAGGTATGGAACCATACTTTGTCATAGAGAATAGGGGATTTAAGTGTACGCTCAAAGTGCTTGAGCTCCGCCACAATGTGCCTTTCTTCAGGCCCTGTATAAACAAGCACCAGCTGCACAATTATCAAGAGGTCAGACTCGACGGAGCATTACTGACATTTGTGGTATTTATTATTGCTGTTTATTTTACCTTATTGACAATAATCCAGTATTTGAATACTGTAACTCTTACAGTAAGGATCACAGCAAAAGAGCCACTCTTTGTTTTCTGTGCTGTACCTAAAAAACACTTTACTGGAGTCCTATGTTAACCATCCAATTATTTATCCACCTTTACAAAACCACCAATATCACAACAAACACACAGCACACAGCTTCAGAAGGGACCGTCTGCCGTGTTTTGTATCTCTTTTTTTAATCCAACAAAAACATTAGCAACCGTATCATAAATAAGAGCTGACTCTCTCAAGCTGTCTGAACTCCTCCTCCACAAAAGTGTTGTGTTTGTGTTGTCTTTCCTTGTTTTTCTCACACACTAAACTGCTAATTAAGGCCAATATATGCGTAAAAATGTGCATCGCCAAAAGAGATGTTCCTGTGTTGTGGAGGACTGACAAACCTCATAGGATGGAGTTGCCTTGGTCCTCACTCTGAGTGAGATTAAGACAAAGTGGAAGACATTCATATAAACTGGGCTGATGCAAAATGTCGCTCCTTTATAATCCACTTTACAAAATACAGTTGAAAAGTAACTCGACCACATAAACCTATTCTCTCCTGCTGCATTATACACCTCTCTGTGTGCCTCTGCATCTCAAACATACCCTCTCTTGGCTGCATGCACACACACATTTGCAAATGCAACTCTCAAACACAGACAGCAAAACACACACACACACACACACACACACACACACACACACACACACACACACACACACACACACACACACACACGCACACAAATAGTGCCCCAGCTGTGCGAGGGATTAGAGATTAGGAGGGAGGAATACGATGAATCCATCTGAGCACAACAATCCATACCATTACCACATACATACATCTCAAACATTTATCCTGTGCATCAGCAGAGATAGGCTGACAATGCACGTTATGTTTGTTCACAGCCTCGCGCTGTCTTCCGACAAATAAGCTTTTTACATCTTGGTTAAACAATTGCACCTCCACTGTATGAGCCTGCTGATAATGTCACCCCCGATTTGCTGATACAGTAACTCCAATCAAATCTCTCTCCCTACTTCTGTTATTTATCAGACGTTTCATTTGTTACCCTGCTTTCCTTTTGTGCCGTTGTTTAAATAGAGCCGCTCTGCAAAGCAGTCGGATTTGGTGATCTGTTTGATGTTTTAATTTACTTACTAAATCTGAGGCAGCTGCATGAATAGTGCACCGTTCTGTAGACTGAAATTCATTAAAGAGAAATAGAATGTAGAATAGCAACAAATACGACATGAATTATTTCTGACGGACAGCAGAGTTCTGGGGAGGATATTTGTTTACAAATCAAGATAAAGCAGTTAAAAATTGTGATTTCTGTGTTTTGACTGTGGGAGGATTTTGCAGTAGAGGGGGATGGCTGCACTAAAGCCATGATAAGTAACTTTATTTTAATAATGAATACAGGGAATGACTAATTCATGTAATGAAACCTGGCCGTCAGCCATCATGCGGCTTCTGCTGCAAAAACAGGTTGAATTGTGCAAAATAGAGGGCAGAAATTTTAATTTAATTCCTAGAGATGACTGCGAGTGAGGAAGAAAGGAAAATATAGAGGGAAAATACAGGGAAATTTATAACGAAGGGTGGAGAGAAGGAAGGAGAAAGCTGAGAAACCGACTCGGAGAACAGTAGAGACTTTTTCTGCTTATAAACTGTATCTCACCATTTCTGTCTGTCTGTTCGGGGGATCTCACGGGGGTTCAGAGTCAATCAATATGACTGCCTGGGAGTAAGTCTGATAGAGAGAAGCCAAATTTACCCTTATTCTGCAGGAAGTGATCCCTAAAACACCTTTTGACATGAAGCTATCATGAGGAAACACTCAGTTTGCACAAGACAGACAGTCAGTTATCTCTAAATAATCTCAGGATAAACCCTCATTAACTGTAATTTCAATGGTGTTCTGCATGCAAGCACTCAATGTGTCTGTGTGTCCATGTGCAGGCAATGTCCTGCTTCCAGGCCACATGGCTGAGGATGAGTGACAGCTGTCTTTGGTGTCCTCTCTTCTCCATGCTTTTCTCCCTTATCTCGCCCTGTCACTCTCGTCCACCTCCCTTTTCTCCTCATAGAGCCGTCGGACGCTTGTATGTCTGAACAAATCTGGAAAAATATGGTGTGCTAGTATACTGTGGCAAGGCAACAGAGAAAATACTAAAAAGGGAACTTCCCCAATTTCACACCTCAGGAAACATCTGATAGTCATGAGTACTCAGCCTGTGACGGTTGTGTATTATCTACGGTGGCTTTGGAGGAGCTTTGTCAGGTCTGGGCAATGCCCCGCTGATGTCATCATGGTTATCTTAGTTTGGAGGCTATAATTTCTTAAGATAAAGCTTGTGGTAGAAACTGGAAAAGGGGAGTTAAAAAGGTGGCATATAGAACAGAGTGTCGAGCAAAAACATGCTAATGAGTTGCATTATGGGAAATGCAGGTAATGTAGGTCATACTGAACTAAACTAAAAGTCCAGGAAGCTCAGATTTTCTCACTAAATAATCATCCAGAAGAACTGAAGGAGCCCAGAAATGAAGGAAATTTTAGGTAATTCATCAAGGAGTGATCAATAACATCCTCAATATCATCTCAATCACATCACAACTTTAGGTGATGATTAAACCTGTATTGTATCTGAGCTTCACTGAGCACACACATACACCCTAGTTGAATTTGGCTTCATACAGGGAGACAACGCTCATCATGCAAGTGTGGACCAAATGTCAACAGAGCATTACTGAGCCTCATGCTCAAATACTAATACTACTACTAGTAGTACTAATACTACTCAGTTTTTGATGTGTGTGTAAGATTGGCTTAGTGAGAGCCAGTTCACAACCTTGACCAAATCAGCCACACAGGCAGGCAGATTGTACACTGTACACAAAGAAGAGTCACACACTGTGTCTCATTGGTCAAATGGTTTCCCTCTGCAATCTCCACACAGAAGGACCCATGTGCAAAAATACACACACACACACACACACACACACACACACACACACACACGATCTTGCACCAGCTTCTCTCATCTGAAACAATTTCTTCAACCCCTCCCTCTCTCCATCTCCCAACCACTTACAGCACCACTATTTCTCTCTATTTAGCCTGTCCACATCACCGAGGAGGCACTCTGTGTGTGTGTGTGTGTGTGTGTGTGTGTGTGTGTGTGTGTGTGTGTGTGTGTGTGTGTGTGTGTGTGTGTGTGTGTTCCACCAGAGTGAGTTGATAGGTTGTGATAGGTCTCGGGGAGAAAGCCAGACCACAGCGGTTAACACTGACCTCTCCATTGCTTTCTCTGCACCTCCCACACAACAACACCACCTGTCTCTCTCTCACTGTGTCTCTCTATCCCTCTGTCTCTCACCTCTCTTTGTCCGTCATTGTAGTTCGTCTGTCTCCTCTTACTGCCTCTCCCTCTCTGTTTCCTCATTATCCTTCACACTCTCCACCTCATTCTTATTTTATCGCCATCTCTGATCCGTCTATTTTTCCAAATTCCTTGCTGGATATCAGAGCTGGGAATACCCCCATCTCTGCACTCTCCATTGTCCCTTCTTCCCTCCCTCCACCACCTTTCCTTCACCTCAAGGCCCAGACACACTGTGCCATGACATCGATCATGCAGGTTCACTGCATGTCACACTGTGCGAGATTGAGTCTAATAAAATCTGGGTCACAATCGGTGTCGCCGTGTGACTGTACAGTATCGATTCTGAGGCATGTCGCATTGTGCCATGAATACCTGGTGAATCGTAGCACTATGATTTAAACAGAAAAATCAAACAGACGCATTTGACCACACCCAGCATGACCCCAAGGTGTGTGATCAGAAGGGTGCTCTATTGACTACAGCATGCAGTGTGGCTCTCACCTCACAGCTACTGATAGGAACTGAATGCTAATGTCAGCCTGCTGAAATGCTCACATTGACAATGCTGATACTTAGTTTAGCCAGTGTAGTAATATCCTTTATGCAATCATGTGTTCACAAAGTGGTGAACCTCGCCCCATCCTTGCTTGTGAGCGACTGAGCCTTTCGAGGATGGCTCTGGAGGACTGGATAAGTGTGAAAGCTTTGACCCACTGAAAAGTTAGTGGATTATCAAAATCATTACGATTTGTCATCTGGGGACGATGAACATGTCTGGACCAGAGTTCATGGAAATGTTGAGATATTTCAGTCAGGACCAAAGTGGTGGATGGACCAAATGGCTGACAGACCGACATCAATATTTTGTTTTATATTTCATGTGGTTGGTTTACACACACACATCCTAGCAGCAGTGTTATTGTGAGAATCTGGCTGTTGGTGTTTTGATGCAGGCTATGTTTGATCGCCAAAGCTCTAAATCGGCAAGTGGTGGTTCCATCTCCTAATATCTATCCAGAGATTTCACCGCAATGGTAACCTCCCATCCAGGACAGCCTGTAACTGTGTGGAGGGCCGTTACTCCTCAGTTTCAATAAACAGCTGTGACCTTGAGATGTTAATGTCTGCTGTCTCCAAACTGTGCCTCTCGCGCTCTCATCCCCCATCCCTCCATCCTGTCAACCCCTCTATTCAATCTCCTAACACTCTTTCCATTTGGTCATCTCCCCCTCCATCTGTTCCCCCTCCTCTACATTTGTCACTCTCTCGCTCTCATCCCCTCATCTGATCACTGCCTCCTCAAATTGCCTGCCCTCCATTCCTCCGCTCCCTTCTCTATCCATTGCTTCCTCATTTGTGCATTCCACACTTTCTTATCTATCTGAATTCATCCTACAATTACTGTCTAAATTTAAACTTAATTTTAATGTGCTCCATTCGCCCTCTCCCCATGTCTCCATTTCTTCATTTCCGTCTCTTGTCCTTTTTTTTTTTTTCGAACTTTTTCCGTCCTCCCTCCCTCCATGTCACGACTGTAATTTCTCTTTCCTCCCACCTGCTCCTCACTGCCTTGCTCCACTGTGCAGTGGTCAGAGCTCATTCATCTGTTCATCCACCCCATGCCTGCGTATGTGTGCCTGTGCTGTGATAATGAGGGGGCTGGCTGATCTAAACTTGCAATATGACCCAATCAACCCTTACTAATATAAAAAAACACTTCCATTTACACACACATACACACACACACACAGAGCTGCAGTGAGCCATTGTTACGGTGACACACCATATATCCTGTGGATCCATTCCTCAACACTTGGTTTCCCCTGAACCTCATTACTGTGCAATTTAACAGGCGAATTTGGTGTTTCGCTGTTTCATCCAATGTCTGCGGTTCGTTTTTCACCGTCCCCCTCTTCACGCCCTCTCTTTTTTATCCTTGTCAACTCGCCTTGTTTGCCTCTCGCCTTTTTCTGTCTCGACCCGCCGTATTTTTCCATTTAAAGACCTCGACCAGAATGGCTGTCAAAGGTTATCAGAATTGTCGAAAATACCTCCAACGCTGCAATAGGTGACAATAAAATCTGATTCCTTTACAGAAATGGTCAGCTGACAGGTTACTTTCAATAGCCATAAGTAATAAAGTTTGATTTATGCAAACCTACAATTCATCATATCTCACAGATACCAACAGGATGTGTCTGGAAAATGCTACCTGCATGCTCATGTCCTCTTCTTCTCAGACGAATTTAATCCCCTGTCAAACCCTCTTTTTTTGTCTGCACTTTTATAGCAGCCTACCTCTTTCTCTGTTTCTTTCTCTGTCACTCTCTTCCTCTATGGCCCTTTCAACTTTTAATTAATTCACTGAATGCTTTCTGGCATGACATGTAGATCCCCTATTTTGCCAAAGTAGAAAATGAATGCACTGACTAAGGCGCGCATTCAGGGTTGCGATAAGCACACATAATGGGGATTTATCTGCAAAATTGTGGGCGTTGGGATTCAGACATAAGCGCTTTTGAGCCACCTCTGAAGCTGCTGCATGTGCTGGGTGAAGTTTCTCAAAAGAGCGGTTTGGAAAAATCTCCAGTATTTACAACAAGACGTCCACTTCGGAGACAAAAATGGCCTGAAGACAGTGGTCACTGTGCGTTTTTGATTAGATTCCCATGCAATAGCCCCTATAAAGACAACAATTTATTTTCATTTATCCCAACTGATGTTTCATTCAGCGCAGGCAACCTCTTAAGCCTCGAGCCATTTTCAAATTAAAGTAGTGGATAATGTCATCCACTTAAGAAAAAAAAAGAGAACCCATGTATTGCAGAGCTAATGAATGGAGAACACAGTGAGTGAGGATGAAGCCATGCTGTACATGGACATACTGCACAGCTTATTAGGCCTATTCATTGCCTCTGTTTAAACCTATGAAGTATGGTAATGAGTTTCTTAAAAAAGCCATGCGACAGGCCTTCTGAGAGTGTCAGCAAACATAAACACATCAGACGCTTGGCAACTAAGCAGGTGTGAGATAGACATGGCCTGATTTAAATATTCTCAGATGCATCAACACAGCTCATGGCTACATGTCAGATAGGCAATCTCAATTTTCATCTTAGTTTAAGGCTGCAGGCCTTCATGGACCGATTGTCAATCGGAGCTAAACAATGATATCCTTCATTCAAGCAGATTCATTCAAAGTGCGCAAAAGTGAAACAGTGCGCTTTCAGGCAATCTTATGAGTGACTCCAGAATTTATATTAGGGACTGTAAGGAAGGGGAAGGGAGAGTGGTGTGAATTTTGGGGGAAAACATCCCAGATTAATCTACCCTTTATTTCTTTTTTTTTTTTTTTTAATCCTGGGAGATCTGCTGTTAAAAACAATTATGTTTCTTAATTATCATCTTAATTTTTCCTCAAACAGATTAATCAGCTTTTACAACACGATCAATGTTAGCTTTGAGGTAAAGAACATACTTTTATCCAGGAGGGCAAAAAAACAAGCTGCATCATCACATCGAATCCATATCTATTTTTATCTTTTGGATAAAGAGGAAAATATTCTAATGCTCAAGTCCCTCAGCATCCGCAAGGCTGCTGCATATCCCCAGTTCTCTCATTCGGCTCCTGTGATAATGGCTTATTTAGGAGCTCTTTATTCAAAACTAGACTGTCAAGAATATTATTTTAGGTATTTAGGGAAGGGCATCGCTTTTCTTTTTAAGTGAAAAGGAGGGTCCAAAAGAAATGTTAATAATGCTCTTGAGGGCTCTGCTTTTTAATAAAATGAAATATAACATTCAGATCCTTTCCCCTCAGTCATTTTCATACCGTCACAAAGTGAATTGCTTCTATTATACTGCTCATATTAGTGGAGAAAATGCCAGATTTCTGTTTACATTCCTGTGACTGTCTGTTTCTATAGTATCTACCCAGTATTCATACCCTGCATTTCAGATCTGATGAAAGTAATGTACCGAACGTGTATTCATAGACACAAGAGTATAAAACATAATATATACATTATACGAAGCCTAATTATTTTCAGGAAATCACATATATAGTCAAAATGTTCACTCATTCAGAGAAAGAAAGGGGAATACGGCATCAGTGTGGCCTCATGTCATCCTATAATAATGTGAAGTGTCCAGCCTCCATCAATATGTGCTCGCTGTGCGTGTATGTTCTGCATAGATCAGCACACACAGTCAGTAGCTCAAACCTCTCCTAGCAGCTCCTATATGTTCACTGGAGGGCTGTCGAAACTCGAGCGTAGGAAAACTTGCTTTAAAAAGTTCTCGTATTTAGCACTTGGTTCTTTTGAAAATAAAAAAAAAAAAAAATCAAACAAAATAATAAAAGAGCCGCCAAGAATGTGCAGCGCTGCTTAATTTCCTGAGTGTTATTTTGAGTTTGCCCTAGCTCATGCACCGTCTCATCCATCCTTCACAGAATTTCAGCTCCACCACTGATTTTACTTTTTTTTTTTTTTTTTCTTTAATTTTCCCACAAGGTAGACGGAGTCTGACTGTATAAGAGCTCTTGCTGGTCGATGTCGGACGGCCACCCACTGCGCTCTGTTTGTGGCCCCTGGAGGGAAGAGAAGTTTGAATTACTTTAAAATCTATCTGCAGCCGCCTCTGAAACACAGTCCGAGCAGACAGAAATCCTCAGGTTGTGAGCCGAATTCATGGAGACAAGGGTGAAGAAAGTGCCTCTTTAATGTGCAACAGTGTGAAGTCACATCATGAATCTATATGTTGGTATATCCAAAATGAACTCCTGCCGGATTTGCTCATAACCTCTGCTGCATGTGAAGATTTGTCCCTTTGCTCAGATTTGGACCGCATTTACCCAGTGAAAAGACCGACTGCTCTGACAACAATGTGAGAGTTCAGAGCCAGTTATGAGCGGCCACCTTGCCTATTTCCATCTTTTGACATTGCAGGGACCTGAATGTGTAAGTGGATTAAAGATGATTGTAAAAACGTGATCACTCCTTTGAATTTTTAACAGCAAGTGATACGTGGTTGCCTCATGCCCTTCATGAATTATTGGCTTTCATTCTTGCACTTCTCATGTTTTGTGGAGCTTTTCAACCAGGGCCTTTCAGCAGCTGCTTTATTTCATTTTACCCTGCTGAATAGGGAAGTTCACTTTCAATTAAAATCACAATTTTTTTCCCCTGCTTTTTTTTCTATTTTGATTTCAATAGCGGCTTCGTTTTGGTCGATTTTGACGCTGTTGCTATAGTTTCACTTTCTCAGGAAAAGGTTTCACCACATTTTTTTTATTCAGTATGGTTTCTGGATGAGCACATTCGTGGACCGGCACGATGGCAATGCATCTGAAAATCAGTTTTGCATTATTTTTATTTTGTCTCCATCCCAACAGCTCGGGGAGAGCTGCACTTTTGCTGACCCGGGACCAAGTTATAGTCAATGTAATTCAGGTCGGCCATAATGTCCGCGGTGTTGGGAGAATCCAGCAGTACACCCCTCCGTGACATGATCCATCTTTAATTTATTTATACATTTCTCTTCACATTCCTACCTTACAGCAGCACACTAAACTAATCATATTTCACTCTATGTCCTGGTCTATATCTGTTGGCTCTGTCTGTCTGCATCCCTGTTTGTTTTTTGTTTTTTCTTCTGCTTTCTGAGCTTCTGGGTTGCAACGCAAACGTCGACATGAGGACGATGGCGACATTATGAAAAATCATTGAGACCAGGGGCTCTCCAAATTTGACTTCTGACTCCTTCAGGAAACACCTATGATTATGTGTGTTTCATTGCATGCTTATGAGCTGCTAGCATAGATTTTGTGAGGTACTTAACTCAAGGCTGCAGTTGTTCTGATCTTTATTGCTATTAGGAAGCAGCTCACTTATTTTCTCACTGACAATGTGAATAAAGCCTGTTGGGCTGAGCCGTCACACAAAAACTGTAGTAACAATAACATTAATTATTTTATAATACCAATTCTGCATCCCCCCATGCCACTTTAGTGTGTCACATTGTAAGTTTAGCTAAATGTAAATGACAGTTTCCAAGATGTTGCCATCTTGGTTAAAGACATTGGTTTTTGGTTTTAGCCAAGATGTGGGGTTAGTTTAGGTACACAACGATTTGGTCGCTTTTAGGGTTAGGATTGACAAGAAAATAAACTTTATTTAATAATAATAATAAAAAAAGTCTACATACATCCATCACCCTCCACCCACCACCTGTACCCTTCCTGCACTGTTACTGCAATGTGAAACCACCATTTCGAATTCAACTGGGTTTCTTCCAGTTTCACACTACTAACAAATGATCATACAAAAATCACGCTGTATTATTTTTCACAACTATAATTACAAAGACAATATTACAGCAAACTGCAGTCCTATGCAAAGGACCCACTGCAGCTCTCCTTTGCTCTTGTTTTGGTCTGTTAACAGTTGGAAATCCGAGTGTGCACTGAGTCAACCCTACAAGCAGCCGGCCACAGACAGTCGAGTGACCACTTTCAGCAGTAATAGTTCAAGTATGAGTGATTGAGAGTGGAGTGGTTGGTGGATGGAGATTTAACTAGCAGCGGGTAACAGGCTTATTATAGCACCAACAATCACCTTTCAACGTCAGGGCTAAGTGGTGCCGGGGCTAACTCAGCGAGGTAAAACCACAAAGCAGCACTTCCTGGCTGGTCAAAAGAGCAAAATGTATAATAAAGAGTGAGAGAAGCTGAGGGAGTAATGACCAAAACGAGTGACAGAAGAGAGGGAGGAAAGACGGACATACAAATATGGACACAGAGATGATAGAAGAAAGAGAGACAGGGCTGCTCCACATCAGGCACTCTCATGCCGTCCTCAGGCCTCCCTGGGGGGATGCAAACACACAAAAACACCAGCTCACACAAACACTTCGCCCTTTCTGTATTTCTCCACCTTCCCTTTTTCTCATGTTGCTGTCATCTTTCCAGCTTCCTCCTCATTATTTTCTCTCTCTTCTCACTTGCTCCCACTTCCTGTTTCTCCCGTCCTATCTATTAATCTTGTTTTTTAACTCTCATTTTCGCTTTCTTCATTTCTTTTTCCCGTCTCCTTTCCACTCTATCATTGGTACACTGTGACAATTTAATCCTGCAACCAGTGGCTACACAGTGCTGGCAGCCTCAAAAGTAGCCTCTGCAAGAAAGCGCCAGAAACAGAGACAGACTCTGTGTGTGTGTGTGTGTGTGTGTGTGTGTGTGTGTGTGTGTGTGTGTGTGTGTGTGTGTGTGTGTTGACTGGATGCCAGTTGGCCTGTGGTGTGGCAAGCTGTCCTAATGAAGTGATCCTATGCGCCCCTCCAACCAATGTGAATGTGTTTCAAAAGAGCGAGCTCACAGGGACTCACAATAATTATTTTAACCCATAATAGGAAGTATCACGGGAATGATGAAAAAAGTCAGTTTGCTAAGATCCTAACAACAAAACAAGACCCAAAACTCATACAACCGAGTTCTTTAGAGGTTCACTGAACAAACTCTACCTTGTTTTGTCTACTTGTAAAATTATAAAGTCGATACATCGTGAGAAATTGGCAAGGCTTTGAAAACATGGAACTGTTTGTAGCAGTTGAAGGCACCAATTTCTCCAGGGTGTTTTGGGGAACATTTTCTCTCCTCATTAATAACTTTGGAACTTGACCCAGACAGAAAAATAAATAAATAAAAATAAATAAATAATGCTGCGCCGTTGAAATTGGCCCATTTCAAATAAAGTGACACTGGAGCAGTGGAGCAATTTAATTGGAGAAATTAAACATCAATGCAAATGTTCTGATTAGCACATTTCAGTGTAATTCAGTTTTTGGATGTGTAATAATTATTTTGCTTCAAGGCTCATCAGCCAGTGGTTACATCTGTGTGGTGATTAAGTGTCACAACACTATGAATCATGACCCTCATCGAGGACTTAAAGATCCCCTCCACGTACATATTATTAAACTATCTAATGTATCTAATGGCTGACATGAATTTTGAAGGGGTAAAAAGTATAATCACAATTCCATATCTATGAATATGCTGAATATTGGACCAGAATTGACCTCCAAACTATTTTCATGTCGCAAATCATCCCTCTTAAAATCCCTTTTTTCATAAGACCATAGAAAATTTCAACTTTCAGCACTTCTAGTGTCAAACTCTGCACATGCATCATCCTGCACAAGGAAGTTCCAACTTTCAAGTGTGGGAACAAGAAGAAAAACACATTTCTGACTGGAGGGGGATTTTAAACTAACGGATTTCTTTGGAGACTTCTTATCAGAAGTAATTAAATTAGCAACACGAACAAGAGCCTTACAGCATCAATACCCTAACCAGATCAGCTAATAGTTAATCTAATCCTTAGTCAAAGCCAAAGATCAAACTTGTGCAGGTTTAGTGAAATGCATTATTGGAAGCAGGTGCCAAATATGCTCCCTCCCTTCTAATTACACATGTATTAGCTTCCTCTTCAGTGTCATGGTGGATGGTAGTGTCGGTCAGTCGGTCGATCCAACAGACTGAAATAATGTATCGTACCAACAACTGGATAGACTGCCATGAAATTTGGTATAGATATCCATGAGGTGCCACCATGAGGTCAACATTTATAGTTTTGAGTAAGAAGTCTTCCCTCCTTTTCAGTGTTTTGCCATGAAAATTGGTTCAGATATTCTTCACCCCCTCTGGATAAATGGTAAATACTTTGGTGACCCCTTAGCTTTTCCCCTACATTAGATCAAAGTTGTTGTGAAGGACTTTGGTTAATGACCAAATAGCTGCAAAACTAATGACATTTCCATCAGCCTTTGTGTTGTACTACTTGCAAATGTTAGCATGTTAATGCACTAAACTACCATCAGCATGGTAACATTGTCATTGTGGGCATGTTGCCGTGCAAATATGAACACTTATGCAGCTCAAAGCACCATCGTGCCTGAGTACAGACTCACAGAGCACTACTGCCGCTGTAGATGTGGCTGGTACAGCTAAGTTAAAGTAAATTTCGCTCATATAGTACAAGTTATAGAATGAGCTCTTGAACATAATCCTTGTGAGATCTGTCTGCTGGTGAGTACATAGTGAAAGAGGACTTAAATGTTAGTCTTTGACAGAGTTCTTTGGCATTAAATTGTCACATCAGGGCCTACTATAGAGCACAGCGCACATTTAACATTAAAACATGACAGGCACATGTGAGGGATTTAGCTTAGAGTCGCTCTTTTCCAGAGCAACAATGATTGCAATAGTAGCATCAGCTTACATTTCAAGATCACTATAATCAAATGAAACTGGATGCTGATGTCAGAGGCTTAGGACCCTTCCTGTGTATATTACACGTAACTAAGCTTATGAATACATAAAAAATTCAGCATTAGTGGCAGCCAATAAGCCCATCGTACGGGCGTAACTAACTTAATGTTTTCTTGTGACGAAGTCTGGGAAAATGATGAAAGAAACTGCATCATTACAGAAAAGCAGAATCAATTCATAGTCCCTCTCCCCTCTGGTAAATATAAGCAATCTCACTACAGCTCATAATTTAACATTATTTGTGACTCTCAAATCACATTGTAGAAAGATGGAATTTAAAACTTTAATGTTGTATCAGGGGCCTGCTTTCCTTTTCACACCAACACCATCCATTTCCCTTTTTGTAAAGCCACTTGTGGACCATGGATGGGTCGCCACAGCTGCACAGATATCCACAGATGTTCACAGGTTTAGTCACTGCAATACTCGGTTGTCAGGTTTTAAAGGTGCATGTAAACAGCTTAACAGGATCAGCTTTAACCTGAGCATGGCAAACAGCTGATTTACTCTGAGCAGCATTGTTGGTGTGGGCCACACCTGGCTGAGAGAGAGAGAGCGAGAGAGAGAGGATGGGAAGTGGAAGAAAAATCATTAGTCAGACAGTTGAGCTGTCAGCACTCCTGCTGGGGCTCCACGACTATGTCTGTGTGTGTGTTTAGAGAGCGAACACAGCTGCATGTGTGAGATGAAGCAGCATTGCTACAGTGGCTTCATCTTCCACTCTGCTCAGAAAACACACACCATCACTACACTACATAAATAATAGATGGGCTTTGCATGATATATCCGCGACACAGCCCCCACTCATACACTCTGGCGCGGTGATGCACACAGCCTGCTCTGCATGTAATATGTATAATATGCTCATATGCACATAAGTTCTAAGAATATATTCAGAGAATGCAAGCTAAAAATGGAGCTTGTTGAAGTATCTGCAAATGAAGACAGGTGCTCTCTGTGTACAAACAGCTTTGCAGGAGAAAAAAAAAAAGCTCCATCTTTCCTCTAATGGTACTTGTCTGATTCCTAATGTACACATTTTTATCTTTGGCACCATCTCTGCCGCCACTAAGTGCACCAGAAGCTTTTTCTTCCAAGAATTGCACTATTTAAATATTATTCACCAAGTAATTGGTTTGTTGCCAACAAAGAATATGTCAGAAGGGTTGCCATTGTCCTGTGGGATTATGCTAACATGCTAAGTGTGCCTAGTTTATAGTGAGTCACAGAGTAAACAACGTGTGAATACTAAAATGTCTCTCCTTTCTTTCCCTCGCTCATCCTCACATCTGTCCTTTCCTCATCTCTGTCGCTTATACGCAGGCCATCACATCTATTCAGAGTTAGAAAATAATCTAATATGAGTTTAATCTTCGACAAGCGAGAAGAAAATTACTTATTGACAAACGCGTCTTCTCTTGTTACAATAAGATTATTTCTTTATCTTGAGTCATGGCCACCCCTGCTACTCTGTCATGCTATAATGAGCTCTCCCCTTTGACGTCTACTACAATATTGCCACCTGACTCTAAGCTCCTTTTCCCTGCCACTGCACCTGCTGCGAGAGAAGTAAAAATATGCAAGCAAAGCTATCTAAGCACCGGAGACGTACACTGTAAGCACACTTCTGACATACTTTCTGACAATATTTCCCATCAAAGAATCTGCTGCTGGAAGTATTTGCTGCAAACACTGTTGCCCCCTTCAAGCTCAACAAATTCCAGTGTAGCAAATGATGCATTGCAGAGACAGCAAAAGGTGTTCTGCTGATAACCCAAGGCGAGGAAATATCAGAAAAAGTGACAATAATGATGAAGATGAAAGACACGATGGGCAAAGTAGAAGGCAGTCAGGGTCACTGTGGGAGCATTGTGGATGGGTGATATGGAGAAAATCTTTTCCATTTGCATTTACAGGATTTTTTGAGGGGAAATCAATTGACAGATTGTTAAATGATAAATTAGCAAGGCAGAAATGTGTGTTTATGGCTTGAGCAAATTGAAGACTTGACAAAATCAATCAAATCAAAAGCACATCGTTCCATAAAGCAGTGCTGCTTGTGGATTGGTAAAATTGCCCACAATGGTCTGCTATACTGAGGCATAGCTTCACACAATTTCTCAAGTTTGTCTGAAACAACAGCCAGGTTCCCACATGAGCACCGAAACGGGTTTTGCTTGCTGTAATCTCTCCTCACTTCCCCATGCAATAGCAACAGAAGTGATGAGATAAAAAAAATCCACAGTCCTCGTTTTGTGCAACAGTATGTTCAAAAGTTTATCAGAGGCCGCTGTGAGGCTTTGCTGTCTGAGTTCATCAAATAAAGTTGATATCTTCCAATGTTCCAGTCTTTTAGTGTAAAATTCCCTCTTTGTGTTTCCCTGGACAGTGTTTCACTGTTGAGCTTCAGTAGGAGAAGAGTTACTAAACGAGGGAATTTTGTACAAAGAGACTTTAATGTTAGAAGAAACCCTGCTGATTTGATAATTCACACTGCTAAGGCACCATCTTAGCTTTAGAGAAAGTTTTCAATAGATTTTTACACAGAATGACAGTGAAAGTGTTAGAAAAGGATCCCTATGAATGAATATGAATCCAGACAGTGAAGCCTCATGGCCAGTATGGAATGATTACAGCAAGAAAAACCTGTTACACTGTCCATTTGTGCAGTATTGACTTAACTCAGACTTTTTCACTTGTGAACCTCCTTTAGGTCTCTGGCAGTAGACAAATTGACATGGTTTTATGATATATACCATCCATCACCCTCGTGAGTAGTATTACTTTTGTCCTGTGAGTAATCAACGCATAACTCTTGAAATGCTAGCTCTTCTTTATATAACAAAGTATCACAGAGTCATATGCCAATATATGCAGGATCTCTAATGGTAGCAGGTAATAATATATTCATAGTCAAAAAACAAAACAAAAATTAGGCAAGTAAAAGTACACCAAAATAACAGTAACAATGTAATTTAAAGGGGGCTGCACAGCAGGTAGTGCGCGTGCCTCACAGCAAGAAGGTCGCCGGTTCGATTCCCGGGTCAGGCCTTTCTGTGTGAAGCTTGCATGTTCTTCCCGTGCATGCGTGGGCTCTCTCCGGGCACTCCTCCCACAGACCAAAAACATGCTTGGTGACTGTAAAATTGCCCCTAGGTGTGAGTGTGAGTGTGAATGGTTGTATGTCTGTATATATTGCCCTGCGATTGGCTGGCGACCGGTCCAGGGTGTACCCCGCCTCCCGCCCGTTGACAGCCGAGATAGGCTCCGGCCCCCCCGCGACCCCGAAAGGGATAAGCGGCATAGAAAATGGATGGATGGATGGATGGATGGATGGATGGATGGATGGAATTTAAAGGACTGAATATCACCAAATATAAAAATAGACACTGTAAATAGAAGAGCATGCTGAACTTGCTCGCTGACAAACTGCTGTATACTGTAGGTAACGAGTCTTAAAATGGAAAGTGAATGCATCCGAACAAGATGCAACCACTGCTGTGGATCTGCCAAAACAAATAACACCCTGTTTCCAATGACAGCCTGTTTTGCTGTGGTTTGGGTGGCCTCGTTTTGAAAAGCTCGAAATCTATCAAGACTGTATTGTTCTCAAACTTCATGTGAATCTGTGAGGAACGCTGATAAACCAAATATTACATCAATTTATTTCTAACACATCATTAATTAAAAATCGGTATTCCTTTGAGTCAAACTTAAGGTTTCTATTGGCAGTTTTATGGAGTTCAATATGTGTAAACAGCTCTTAATTAGAACTGTACTCTGAGGCAGTCGCTGTGACATTGCAATGAATTGGAGTTTAATAAGTTATTGGAAGCACTGTTGTTATCTTGCTTTTCACCAAGAAAGAGGAACAAAGGGAAAAGAGGGAATGACATGAATGAAAAAGGCCTCAAAATGATCATCTGAAGGGGTTTTTTTTATGTTTAGATGTTCAGACAGTTGTTTCATCTCAGAGCAGCGTAAGAACCAAAGTAATCTATTGGTTGTCACAACCTAGAAAGAGCTCAGCGCCACGGGCAGCGGCTGTCTCACACGACTCAACACACACGTGCACGCACATACTCGAACGCACATAACCTCTCACACATTTCTCACACTTGAACTCACAAACCCTTTCATGACCCTACTCAGCATGCAACATGAGTAACTTCCTTGGTTGAAGGAAAGACGCAGCTTTAATTTTAAATCCAGTATGTGTGTGCGCGTGCGTGGAAGTGGGTACATAAATAAATGTATGCAGTTACAAGGCCAGGGGTAAGGTTAGGTTAGATGGGGGAGGGGTTAGGCAAGAAGTGATTATGGTCAGGGTAAGTCTCCAGGAAATTATTACAAGTCTACGTATTGACCTCTTACAATGATGAAAACATGACTGTGTGTGAGTGTATTTATTTCTGTATTCATGTGTCTATCTCCATTGGTTGATAATATATTAATATAGTCATCCTACACTGATAAAGCCATTTTTTCCAACCCATCCTGTTTGATTTTTAATTCATACTCTATCTTCCCCAATGTCCCGAATCCGTGGGCAACTTTTAAATGTTTTGCACATGTGCAAAGGCGTTGTTTCAGTGTTAATGCTGGAGTTCGAATGAGCATCAGAATGTAAATTAAAGTGAGTGTTTTAAAACTGTCAACTGCACAGTATTCACAGCCCTGCTCTCTCATACAGACAGTATACATTTGATGCCTCATTATAATGACATAGCCTTTGAAAGATAAAGGTTTGTGTTCCATTTTTGTCTTTTGGGCTCTGTCTACACTGCTTTACCAGTGCAGTACTAATGGGGGACAGCTGAAAGAGGTGGACTGGGGAGTTAATGGCTTCCACTGCATGTACACTTTGATACAAGCTGTTAAAAAGCATGCATTAAGGATAAGAATACTTTTATGTGGGAAACGGTAGTACAAAATGTCTCAGAGCTCAAATTTCCATATTTTCAAGACAGGATTATTGTATATTTTGAATGCCTATATAATAATATTTACCCAAGGGTTTATGACATGTTTGTGCTGGTGTGTGTTAGCATGTGTTAGACTGCAGTATCTGTATGCCCCTCAGTTTAAGTGGCAGTAGTTAGAGCAGTGCATGAGAGCAGCCTCGGGATGAAAACACACTGAGCTTCAGTGTCTACCATTTGCAAGCACTCTGTTGTACAACTCAGTGCTGGAGGGCACCCATTTACCCACCAATGCAATATAGCGTCTCACTGTTTGCAAAATGAATGCAATCACACCACTCTGTGAATGGAGAGGGAGAAGAAATCACAGGCCAGAGGAAGTATCGGACAAAATGGAAGGTGGGAAAAGGAGAGACAGGATAAAATGAACTGAATTTAATGGAATAACAATGACAAAGAGAGAGGAGGAATCCGCTCTGAAGCATCCACCTCAGCATCACTCCCTCCTCTCCCTCTGTCCTTCCACCTCCTCATTTATATCCTCATCTCTGGGTCTTGCTGATCAGTTTCCGCTGGATATCGATTACTGCTATAACTGCACAGTGCTCATCACTTGCTCTCTGGAATCACTCTCGCTCGCTCTGTTTCTAGCTGCACTCGCTGCCCTCCACTTTCTCCATTTATTCCCTTCTCGGTTGGCTTATATTTCTGAGCAGGTCTCTTTATGCGGGGACCATAATCCCTATATAGTTTGAGTTAGTCAGGAAGTGATCTCTTCCATCTGTTCGATCCTTGGGGACATAAATCCAGTAATGGCCTTGTGCTGTATATATTTTATTACCTACTAATCAGTGTTATCATTATTAGGTGCTCAGGAGGAGGACTAAGAGCCAATCTCTGTTTACTCATTTATTTGTGCACTCACGTTTAATGCTTTTTGCAGTGTGACTGTTAAGGGATTTATGGTGTGCACTGTTAAGGCTATGCAGAGTTCAGGGGAAATACAGAGCTTTTTTACAACAGACAAGTCACATAAGCAACTGGAGGGCCGTACACTCTGTGCTGCACACTGCAGGACATGAACTGTAGCTTGTGACTACAGCACATCGGTTAAATATTGTGCTTTCCAATCCTCAATACAGCTGTTGCAGTCATCCAGTATATACCCTAGCCTGAATAAGATTTGTTTGCATTTCTCAATACAAATCTCGCAGCGGCTATTTTGGACATGTCTATCAATGAAAAGAATATTAACATTAAAAACACATTAATTGACAAAATGCTAGTTGGACGTCCGTAAAGCCGAGGTCACACCGGAGAGTAGCACAAATTTATTTTTGCACATATCCTTTGCAAAATTGTTGGTGCAGGACTAGTTGTCAACAGGGCTGTCAATCAATATTGTGATCTTGAATTAATATTTTAATTGTAATCCATACATACATTTGAATGTGAATTATTTGATTGCGGTAAAAAAGCAGCACCACCACCTCCACTGAACCAGCTGGCTGGCTAACCAGTAACATGCTATCCAGCACAGTTTATTCATGTATTTGTACCGCTGACTGCTGTCTCACAACTGTTTGCATACGTTGCTTCGTTTGTAGAGCAGTTTTTACTCCAGCTAGTACAGGGTTAAATAAAAGTGTCTTTTATGCTCTCCAAGGTCAACACTCTCAAGATGGTTTGCTTTTGGGCAAGGGTTAGAATTTGCTTGTCAAATGTTATGAAAGACAAACACTACATGAAAGATTTACTTTGCCCCTGCTGTAACTCCATTCATCACAGTAATTCCATTGACATAAGCTGATTCTGCATTCATTTTAAATGCTGGAAGGACTGGAGCTTCAGTACGCTACTGCAATATCAGGTGTTCACGGGAAGAGTTTTCTCACATAAGCATGCATTTATCTTTTTATCTAGCAGAATTTCCCTTCTTGCTCCACGGTTCAGGTTTCTCCTCTCTCAAAAGGGATCCGCCATGTTGTTGGTCTGATTTCCATTTCTCCCCCGTTGTTCTGTGTTTCCCATTTCTCAGCTGAGTGAGCTGACTCCCCCGTCCATCACAGGGAGCTCCATCCCCAGAGTGCCACTTTTATCTGTCTGTGCCATCTATGTTCCCTCTTGATGTTTCTGTCTCACATGGCTCCGTCTGTCTCAGAATTCTGGCAATATTTATTTTTTTCTGCTTTGGTTCTCAGCTTTAACTTGAAACTGTTCTCACACAATACACGCACACAGATTAAAACTTCATTTGCAGCGATGAGCAGTGGCTAACATTCTTTAACATACATGTTTACTTGGTTCAGTGCTACAGGAAGTACAGTATGCACAGCCCCAAAGTTTTGACTTATTTTGAAGGCACATTCTGTATATGACTTACTTTAATCAGGCTGTAAACTTGCAGTGCGTTGCATTGGAGGACATGGCAACATAATTGCCTTGGTTGAAGAAGTCATTTTTGACAGATTACTGGATGGAGAAGAGGAGGAGGGAAAGATGTGCAGGGAAAAGATGTGAGCAGAAGAAAATCAGTCAGTTGGAGAGGAGAGAGGAGACAGATCAAGAGAGGAGCTGTTCAAGATGTGAAAATAGAGGAGGACTAAAAAAGAGGAAGAAGAGGTTGAGAGAGTTAGAGGAGGAGGAGAGTGGAAGACGGAGGGTACAAGGACCCCTGCTGGTCAGACAACTTCAGTCGCTGTCAGGATGATGAAACCTGTGTTCTCCCAAGTGTGTATTTGCATGGATGTAAGGATGAACACCTGTCAGTGTCAAGTGGATGAATCCTGTGCGTGTGTGTGTGTGTGTGTGTGTGTGTGTGTGTGTGTGTGTGCGTGCGTGCGTGCGTGCGTGCGTGCGTGCGTGCGTGTGTGTGCCTGTGTCTGAGACAGTTGTACAGTATCTGTCATCTCACTTATCCATAAAATCTTTCGATTCCTATAAGACAAGCTGTTGTCACCTCTGTGCATGTGTGCTGCAGGCGTGCAACACACATGCACAGAGCTCCTTGATCTCCTTCAGCACATTCCACACACGCAGAGCACATGCGCCTTTAAAATTACTCCTGACAAATATGCACCATGATATATTGGGTAGGGAAGACCAATGCTTTTGCAAATTTTGTCGTTTATATGTTTATGCATATCACCTCCCCGCATATACTGCAAGAAAAGGAAGCAGCATTTTGCATGTGAAGGGAGATGGTAGGAGGGAAGTGTTTTCAAGTTGATCCAAGTGAGTGTGTGATGGAGGAGGAGATACCGATGAAAGAGCATGAAGGAGGCAGCATGAGAGAGCAAAGAGAGTCTGGAGAGTACAGCACTGGAGTGTTTCTGAGGTCTGTTCACTGCAAACACAAGAGTGCAGAGCTAAAGACACAAGTGCAGGACCGGTACAATTGTACAATCTTTATAGTTTAAGGCATTTTACGTCAAGACCACCGCGGGAACAAGCTACTCAACTTTGCAGTTCATAAGTCTGTCCCTCTAATCTCTGAATCCCCCTTGCCTTAGTATCGGTGTGTGATTCGCACCTTATTTTCCCCTCAGCTTCCACCAGCGATTGAGGTATCAAGGGAATGCTGCAGGGTAGTTCAGCTGTCCCTGTTCACATGGCCCTGTGGGATCCCACAAGGACCCTCATCCAAAATAAAATTCAGTCTGCCTCCCGATGTGAAACGGGCAGGGGAGTGGGGAAGGGGAGATGATGGGGATGGGCACACAAAACATCCTTGCACCTGGGTCCACTGCTGCCTAGCTATGCCTGAAGCTGGCAGTAAGCCTCACACACTGCTGAAAAAGGATCAGATTGTACTCTGAAAGACGAACGAGATCAGCTAGACTAAGCACTCCAGACACTGATCCAAGATCATCCCTGCTGCTACCAATAGCAGCGCTCTATAAATCGCTCGCATTGAGGATACAGTTCTCTGCAAGGAAACACATACCTGACTGGTGAGACTTGCTATGCTTGCTTGGAGTAAAAAACAGCCTGAAAAGGGGCCTTATATTTGGTGTTATTCTGGAGGTAGGTTTGTCCATTAGTCCCAATGACTATAGGGGAAAAATCACTTGGTGCACATAAATCATTCTATCTCCCACTTGAAGGTGTTTCTGTGATGCATGTTCTGCATCACAAAGCAGTCTATCTATCTATCATTCATTCAATCTCACCATCCACACAATATTTGGTGGCACGGTGGAACAAGTGGTAACACTGTCGCCTCACAGTTAGAAGGTCCTGGGTTCGATTCTTGCTAGTGGCGTGCCCTCCACCATGCCCTCGGTGCCTGCTCGAGGAAAAACGGGCCTTTCTGTGTGGAGTTTGCATGTTCTCCCCATGTTCACCTGGGGTGTCCTCCATAAAAAAAAACCCTGGCAGCCCACCGCTCCTGGTCTGCCGCAGAGGAAGACTTACCAGGATGGGTTAAATACAGAGAAAATAATTTCACAAAGCATGACGTGTGTGCAGTCTCCTCCCTGTAGCATGTGTGTGCAGTGATAAATAAAGTTAATCTTAATCTTAATACTGTATATTTTTGATGCTGTATTCAGTTGGCAGCTGACCAAGAAACAGAGCCTAGATATCATCCTGCCACATCCTCCAGCTCTGCCCAAGGATCACACATCATCCACAGGCTCGTCAGGATATTCGCTCCTTCCACCCAGTTTTTTCCAGGCAGCACCAGGAGTCTTCTTCTGCCCAAATGAGCCCAGAACACACTTGAAGGGACGAGTGCTGGAGTCGTTCTGAGTAAACCACCTCAGTTGTCAACATCTAAAAAGATACAGCATTTCATCAACGCAGATCTAAGACCGTCACCCCTGTCTCTAAGATACCAGGCAGCTCACAAAGCAGCCACTTTCTTTGTGATTTCATCCTTTCAGTCACCACCCAAAGCTCATGATCATACGAGTGGATTGGCTTGTATAGATTGATTGTTTAAGTTAGAGCTTCACCCTGATCCCAGCTCCCTCTTTATCACAGCAATATGGTAGAGCTTCCACATAAAAGCAGTGGATCCGCCTCCTATCGCACTGTCCATCTCACCCTCACTTGTGAACGAGAATGCAAGTAATTTAATTCCTTCGCTCGGAGAGCCAACTCAAAGGCCTCAGAGCTAGACATGTTGACCCTGTCCCATCTGCTTCACACTCGTCATCAAACCACCTACTTGCAGGAGGTCAATGATACAAGACAGCGTGTAGATGGTGCAGTATGTCATTTGCAAAAAAGCCGATATGCAACTGGACACTGCTACTGTTCTTTAGGCCCTTTCTGCACCATGTAATTCTGATATTGTAATCAGAAACAGGTGACGTGGCACAAAACTTGAAACTAAATCCTGGCATTGCAAATGTCCAGAGAATCTCACACCTAAAGTCACCTCCAGCTCTGATTGTAACATTTGTGAGTTAAAGAACGTGCGGGAAGGGACTGTTTAGGTGTTGGCTTCCTATGTTCAAACAAGCGGCCTGTCACGCGTCACACAGTGTGAATATCCCACATATGTGATAAGCTATGGATGTCATTAGTATGGTTGCATTAAAAAGTGGTATCAGTGGCAACAGAAACAATGGCCTCCACACATCCACTAGCCACATGTGTGATTGAATATGGACTATAAGCCTAAATCCAATTAACATACTACATGACCCATGCAATAAAAGCAATATTCTCATTACCATAATAAGGAATATGTAGTGCTGTGTGTGTGTATGTGTGTGTGTCTTAAACAGAGGCAGTGGCAGGGAGATAATTGGAAATAACAGTCTATGCCACATGCATTTTTAAACGCATTTAGAGATATCGCTGGAGACATGAGCAACTTTCTATTATACCATCCATTAAATAATTAATATTTAATTTACCATGTCCATGTTTGTGAAAGACAGAGGAATAGAATTTCTGTATTCCTGCATTGCATTTTAAATAAAGCAGCAAAACTCTTGTCAAGAGGATGTTTTCTGTCAATTAAAATCATGCAGATACTTTTGATGAGATCCCAGTGAGTTTCATAGTTGCTAGAAAAGAAAGGAGGAAAGAGCTGTAATTCAATTAACAACCTGATTTTTTTAAATTTTTTTAAGGATAATATTCATATGCTCCTGTCTAATTACAAGAAGCTATTATCCTGTTCTTCACATAACAGGAATGAACAGCAGCTCTAGTTATAAACACATTTTCTGTGGGGAATAAGGAAGATAATGATTAAGACTTCACCACAGACTTCACCCACATACCCACCACCAACACACTTCCTCCTTATTGGCAACCCTTGGCATCCCTGCTCTCGTTAAGTAAACACTATTCAGCAACAGATGCATTTCTAGGTCGCTTAAATAGAGGCACAGGTGAAAATAACACACGTACAGGCACTCACACTATGCAGCAGGCAAGCACTAATGCTGCAATCAACACTGGAATTCAGCACATATTAAGGCCCTCTGACTCAGCCTGCAAGTCTCCACAGTGGCCAAGGAAGCTCACAACAGATCTCGGCTTTTTGCATTATGCTGCATCGTGCTTCAGCTGACCTTAAAATACAGCGTATTATAAACACAATAACACCTGTCTTTTCTTATCTTTAGCCTGGTCTACAGTTTTGCTGACGCCGGGGGTGTTGTGTCCTTGATGCTGGAATATCATTTTCTGATTAGATGTGAGAATGGTTTAATAGATTAGGGTGATATAGATGCAGACCCATTTTTGTCTTCACCGTGAATGCAAATGAAAAGTCCAACTATGAACCTGCTGTAGCCGCATCCAACTCCCCTCTACACTCAGTCCGTCTGACGATAGATAGGGTGATTTGTGTTGGATCGAGACTTGTGCTGGATTTGGACTCTATGTGGGAAATAGCAATGGCAGGAATAAACGCAGTAAGAACAAAACAAAAACCCCTATGCTGTCTTTTATGCAGTCTCAACAGTCATTACAAAGACAGTCATTAGTATTTGTGCCTTATGGCTCTGTGTTCGATCAAAACAAGACTGCAGATGATGCCTCTCTGATATATTGTGGCAGGTGCATCTTTCTGGCCACTTGCATGTTGCCCGTTTGATGTTTGATCATCACTATCAGAAATCTGGCAGGTGAGTGCATGTAAAATACAGGCTTAGTGAAATAAAGCTCTTGTGATAGAGTATTCCTTTAAGGAGAGGAGACACTTATTTCCCTCCACGACTGTAAGAGAAAACGTGGACAGAATTAATGCCCACTGTCGTTTTCCTGACAGTCTGAAATAAGAACAGAAATTTCAATATCTTCATACACGGTGTGTTTGTGTTGATGGCAGTGGAGTCCCGTTCTTTAAAGTAAACCAGTTTAAACCTGCCTGAGCAAACTGACGCATGAGAGACTCTTTTGGTTGTCTCTTTTTTATGTCATAATATAGTATCACTGTATGAAAGCCCATTAATCAGAGAGTCTTTGATTGCATATGTGTTATAATTGAAACAGAGACATCCAAGATTGGATGAGTGATGATAACTGACACCCGTTTTATTATGTTTTTTCCCTTTAACAACTATCAAAGTTTGTCAAAGTGAAGACAGCCAGTGCCATCAGTCACAGGATGTGATGACTGCTCTCTGATATCTTATGGGTATACATTTTCTGACAAGCTGACAATGCCCCTGGTGTGCGGAGTGGTGTTTTTGGGCTCTCTTACAGTGAACTATGATCATCTTTAATTCATACCCAGAGGTTTTTGGGGTTTTTTTTTTTCACTACTGTTATCTATGCTAATATATGCTCACATTATCCACTACATCTGGTACAATACCACTACATCTTGGCCAGTTTTTAATTTGTTGTATATTTTTTCAACTGCGCAATAGTACAAACACTATTTATTATCCATATTGGCAACAGTATTTTTATATACTTTATAAACTATGAACTACATAGACCCGTGCAATTCAGTATTCTTGTAATGCAACAACATTTCTCGAGTGCAATTCAGTGGTAGTTTGGTAGTTTTTCTCAGAAGACTAATGGCAGTACTACTTTTATGGGCAGTACTATTTTTATGGCAAGTGGCATTTTTATAATCTGTACAAAATGTACATATATGTAGCTGATTTTTATTCTTTATCCTTCTTATCTTGGCCCTTCTATGCCACTGTTTTGCTTTTTAATACTTACTTACTTAATTTCCCCAGCGTGGGATCAATAAAGTTTTTATCCCATCCTATCTTAAATGATAATAAATCCCCCCCAAAAAAAATATATATATATGGATAGATAGATATATAGATATACCCTCAATACCTGTCAACTATAAGCAGCACTGGCCAGATACACACCCTATAGCGCGCACACATACACACTGAAGACCTATCTGAACTGTGGACGCTCCACTGACATCACTCAGCCGCCAAAAGCCATTTTAGACCCCAAACTCAGCAGCGATGTACAGATGAAAAATGTTGGTATATCGAACAGATTTCATAACCACAAATAAATCAACTTGGATGTCTGATCTCTCTCCACCCACTGTCACCCTCCTTCTATCTGTCTGCCCCTCTCCTTTTCCATTCCTTAACATCTTATCTGTCCCTTGACGTCTGTGGGTGGCTCCGAGACACGTGTGTCTCTGGCAAAGCTATTAATGAACCACACAAATGCACACACCTTTCTTATTCCCTGACACACACACACACACACACACACACACACACACACAAATACTCACACAAACCTTTGAAGTTAAGTCACTATTTGTCTGTCACTCACACAAACACGTGTATCGGCAGACAAGCACACACACACATACACGCACACAGATGAAGCTGCAGCCTCGTCCATCGGGGGGACCAGACCATGCCAGTCCTGTTAGCAAGTCAGATTGTGACACCACTTACATAAGCTGAGAGCTCCATCTCCCTCGCTGCTCATCTAAGCTCCCACTGCACAAAGTCACACTGGAGCCGATGGGCCGCTCACTCAGGCAGCCCGTTTTAACCTTCATCTGTCCAAAATACATACTAAATCCTAACTGTACACGGAGTAGGCAAAATTTTCTTCAGCAGAAGGAAGTTGTAAATACCGGGATGATGACAATGACTTGAACATGGTGGATTCAGACTGGTTTGAACAACTAAATGTTCATATGAATTGTACTTTGAAAGATACAGTGGATTACAGTCTGTTAAAAAGCACAAACATTGCTGCTTAATTCAATATATTCAGCTGAATGACTAGCAAACATCATAAAGAAGACTTTTTGCAAAGTCCAAAGTGGAAAACAACTCTTTTGCTACATCTTAGGCCTAATGGTTTATTAAGATCCACAAAGTTTAAGTTACAGATACCCTCTCTGACATTGCC
This sequence comes from Chaetodon trifascialis, assembly GCF_039877785.1. Classification (NCBI taxonomy): domain Eukaryota; kingdom Metazoa; phylum Chordata; class Actinopteri; order Chaetodontiformes; family Chaetodontidae; genus Chaetodon; species Chaetodon trifascialis. The sequence continues at coordinate 16,370,085 of NC_092064.1, forward strand.
GCAGCGAGTTTGGCAGTTTAAAAGAGTGTAGACAGCCACAGCCATAAGGCTGCTGAAGGCAGCCAATGAAAAGTGCAGACATCAAACCCTTAGCCAAGGACTCTGGCTGTTTATGTCCCTGTCAACAAGCCCAGTGATGCCACCTGCACTATATGACAATCCTTTTGCCAGGTCACATTTCATTGTATGGTCTACATGTGGGCTATTGTGATTAATTGGATGGATGGGTGGATGGATTTTCAAAAGGCAGGGGTCAAAGTGCATTGCAGCGTAACAATTACAGACACTGCATGACTCATTTATCAAAAGTAACAAACTCGAGAACTTTGTGTGTGTTTGTGTGTATTTGGCAGGGCAGTGTATTAATGCAGCATTCTATGGTTGCTACACCATTATGACAATAATAGGTATTTGTCTCAGCTTTGATTATTTTGTTATAAAACATTAAACAGGATTATACTAATGGAGTGTGTGGAGAGAGATAGATGACAGCTTAAAAGCCCACTTTAATACACCACTTATCAGTGCCCATGTTTTGTGCATGTCTGCAGCTGTCTTGATCACTTATATAACCACTTTACACCGCAGCGTAACAGTGGACGTTGATAATGTGCTTTGTGTGTTTGTATGTGTGTGTCGAAGTGCATATGGGTATCTGTGTAATAGGCTCCTGACTAAGTGTTGCTAAGCCTGAAAGAGAACAGCCACTTCCGGGTAGAATACTCAATGTCACAATATAAATACTTAGAGAGAACGAGACGGGCCAAGATACCAGGAGAGGACATATTGGATGAATTCTCCCAGTGTTTAGGCCTTCATGGAAAAAGACGTGTGACATTAAATACTGAGAGGGTCCATTACCATACATTAAATTACAGTGAGATGAGCACGGAGCTTACAGCCTGCGCTTGTATAAGCGGCTATAGTTCATATGATGAACCCGCTGCCGTAGAGGCTTTAAAGCTCAGTGAACTGTCTCAGGATAAAAATCTAATTCTCATGTTACTATAAAATGTACAAGTGTCATTTGCAACACTTAAAATATGTATTAAATGAATTCCAACTCCATGACTTTTAGTGGTGATAATATGAGACTCAACGAGGTTGGTGAACTGAGCTTAAAGGCTATCAAAAAACAGCCTGCTTGGCAAATCCAAGCAAGCCGTCAGGCCAGCGTGTCCCCTCATTATTTTTCATTTTCTAAAGGCCGACATGAAAATCCAGCCGGTAATGAACCTGACGGATGGTCGCTGTAGTGCTGACAAAAAACGACCAAACAAATCACTTTAATTCTTTTTTGAGTTTGATTCATACTGGGTGCCGCCTCCAGGAAATAGCCATATGCCATCTGTAAAGGTTGACTGATAACTGTCAGTGATCAAAATGGAAGCATTACGGCCTGGAAACAGTGTTAAAGACTCACTTAAGTTGCCTCCATTTAATGTGGGAGGGTGATTCAATTTTCCCTAACCAATCACTAAAGACTGGACCAATGACATCACCGGCTCATGGCTGACGTTTTGACGAAGACGCAAGTTTTTCAACATGGTGCCCAGTTGGACAGTTTCCTCCTTGCTTCTGGGGTACATTGTGGCAACGACATTCGTCACTCCTGCTGCGCTCATTGGATCACCTGCTTTCCCGTCACGATGCCAGTCTCTGAAGAATCAGTCCACAGAACTCGTCAAGTGGGCGGATTAAAAGGTCTGGACCCAGGCAATCGCTTGACTTCTGTGTGACAAAGTGTATCCTCCCCTCGGGCCTTACCCTCGCTGTATACACTCACAGCTGAGACCGTTCAGTACTGCGAACTGAATACTCGACTCAGCTGCTGCTGATACCAGAAAGACTGCTTGGGGCCTTCAGGGGTCTCCAGATTCATTCATGTATATCATTTCAGACTGCAGATTCAGTGCTTGTTAGCCTGTTAGTCTGTGGATACTTTGCCTGGCTGGCCGCAGAGCTTAATAGGGAGATATTTTTTAATTGCCTTTTAGTGTTAATAATTGTTTTGCATATTGACTGAAATACCTGCGTGAAAACTTTTTTTTGCCTATCACCTACATCAGTCTGTATTGCTGTCTGTATGGCTTCCTAACTGTTGCTCAGCAGACATACAGTTTAGTTTTAAGTAGAGTGACCTACAAAGTTATAGTGGTCGAGGTTATTTTACTTTGGCAAAAGCAAGAAAAGGGTGCTTCTGTCTTAAGTAATCACTGAATTTATCACCATAAATGAAACAAATCAAACACCAGGGATTTTGTGCAACCAGCAGGTGCGTGTTGGGTCTGGCTAACACGTTTATGCTGTATCAGCAGTGACTTTGTGGACTGAACTGTGCACCATCTCGCTGTTGTTTTTGACAATAAACTTTCTTAAAGTTGCGACGGCAGAGCTCTCAATCAAAAGTTTTTGAAAACTTTGAGAAGCCCAGTGGAGCTGAGTGAACTGGTTTTAGTGGGACAGGAGATGCTGAGCAGTATAGTTATATTGTGAATGGATGAGCAGAGCAGCTGACCCTGGAGCAGCTTGTGGCAGACATCATAGAGTGCAAGGCTCAGAATGCCAATCAGACAGCTGAGTACAACAACAAACTCACTGATGGATGTAACAAACAACCACAGCGTTGCCTAGAAACATAGCATTGTGTGTGTGCATAGAGCTTTGTATTTGCTTTAATGTGTGTGTTTGTGGGCTGGTGTGGCATTTGGTGGAGTCGCTGAAAGGTTTACATTAATTGAAGACTTCTCTCATATATATAACATTATCATCATACCTGCGTAACATTTTTTCACACCCCTCCCTCCACCTATACCGCAGTGACATTTTAACTATCTTTGACTAACATGTTTTCCTTATCCTACATTTTAAGTCATTTTATTTGTTTTGAGTAAAAAGTCTGAACAGTTAAAGTAACAATACTTTTACTCAGGTACAGAAAAAAGTCTGCATCTGTCTACTGTTTGCTTCCATAAACTGTTACGTCTTGAATATTTAATTTGCTCTTGGGTTGAATTATTGCTGCTCTGAGCATTTCAGCTGCAGCTAGGGTAACCATTAGCATCTCCACACCATGTCTGTTGTCATATTAATGTGGCACACTCTGAGGAAGAACTTTACACAAATTGATGTGAATTGCTGCTCATCCGAGGAGACTAGGGCAGGCTCCCCACGGGGCGTATGTGTTTTAACTTAACACTGAAAAGTGACAGTGGCTGCCAAACCACACATTTCTCTGGTGCAGAACATCTCTTGATTCTCAAAACAACATGCGGACAAGCAGCTTCAGGCTCATTCATAATGACAACAAGTGTAGGCAGGCTTGCTGTCTCGCTCTTTCTCTGCCTTCTTGGGCCTGTGATGGAAATGAGAAACCTCTACAAGGGCGTCTACTGTACAGCTGTTCACACAGCGAGGGCTGGTAAAATTGACCCGTTTCCCTGCAGACATGAAGACATATTCATAACTGTCTCATTGCTACAACTGTCGTTCCAGAACCTTTCACAAACCTTATAATACTACTGGAGAGGCTTTCTGAAAAAAAGACAGGACACCGTAGAGTGGACGAGGAAAGAAGAGATGCGTAGCAGAGGAAGGAGTGGAAGGGGAAAGGGGAGAGATGGGGGTGGAAGTGAAGACGGTGCAGGGGAGAGCGAGGGATAGTGAGTGAGAAACGGAGTTGCAGCGGGGTGTGCTGACAGTTGCAGCCTGTCATCACACAGCAGGGATTTTGGGATGTGCGTGCATGTTTGTGTGTGTGCGTGTGTGTGTGTGCAAGCACATGCGGTGTGATATTTGAATATGCACTGCCAGCCGTCACATTGAGTAAAGACACATGTGACATCTCTCCCTCTCCCTCTCTCTCTCTTTCTCCCTCTCTCTCTCTCTCTCTCTCTCCCTCTCTGTGTCCCTAAGACAGACTGCCCAGAGGAGCAGGAAATGTCATTGCTGCCTAGCAACCACGTGGTAGCCTGTGGAGCGATGGCAATATGACATTTTTTTTTCCTCTGTTTTTCTTTGCCAAATTTCACACTTCCCCTAGATTCACATGCCGGGCCAAACCAATGCGATGGGCGAGACACAAGCCTGTGAATGGCTTTCTGACAGATTAGTGTGTGTGCGTGTGTGTGTACACGCGCACAGCCAAACTTTCTGATCAGCTGTAATCATGCCAAGATAAATGTTAGTGACACTACGGCAGAGAAATGCTTTGTGTGCGCTTGTTAACATGTAATACTGTTACTAATAACGTCTTACTACCACATTGCACCAGGCTGTGCCAGCGCTGTGCTACTGCTGCTGGTCACTACGATTGCAGAAAACTTGCCACTTCCATTATTGCCAAGTTTAAGCTTGTGTTTGCGCATACACCCAGTTGCATGAAAATTGGGCCCCTTGTGCAATGCGCACACAATTTATGTAAAACACCACATATCTAGAATGCGTTGTGCATTCACACAAATTCACAACCAAATAATTTATGAAGCTCTAGACGGCAACTGAGCCTAACAATATAAAACCAGTGACAATTTTGAGTCTTTATGTAAGAAGGACGCTAGAGATTTACCTCTGCCTGTCTCCGGTAGTTTATTCAGTACCAAACACTGACTAAAATAAGCATAAATTATGCAGCACAAGTCCCTGCTCCCTACTCAGAGTTGAATCTGCAGTTTAAATGAAGTCTATCGTGGAGGAGTTTGTTCTGACGGTTCATATCAGGAGTTCTCAAACTTGCCACTCCTAGGTCTGCATATTGATTGTTATTCAAGGTCAGAGGTCTGGAAGGATTGGCGATAGCAAAATAACATTTGATCACATCTCTCATGACTGGTCCAGCGCGAAAGCAGTCAGTCCATATTTATTCCTGACTCAGACATATTCTCACAGCTACATTTAGTTATTGTGTGCTTGAGAAAAGGAGACACACGTTCTCTATCTGTCATTTAGGAGCATAACGTTGATGTGTGAACTCTGCAGCAACACACTCTCCAGCAGTCAACGTCGCCATGACAACGATGTAAACCATGGGAAGACCAGCCGCATTAAAACCACATTCATCTCAGGATCAGGACAGGATCGCTGTCAATTATCTCCAGCTATACTAACAATTGAATGCTAGGCCGCCAGTTGATGATGTGGGCAGAGTCCAAACTGACTTGCTGTTTGGTCCAGATGTGGACCGAGGTCCAGATATTGAGAATCTCTGGTTTATATCGTCACAGCCTTATTTTAGGCATGTGTAAAATAATACGTTTCAGTCCAAAGGTTTCTCCATCTGTACCCACCCAAACATACACACACACACACACACACACACACACACACACAACTCTGTCAACTTTATCAAGTGCAACTCTACATTTATGCAAGCGTCCAGCTTCTCCAGACAATGACTCGCATATATATAAATAAAACATTAGTATAAAGCATGCGGACAGGGTCATGAGGAGCAGTTGCTGTTCAACTGAATATTACAGTGGGCATGTGTGGTTGTTGGTGCCAGACCAACAGTCAACCCCTCTGGAATTTGAATGTACTGCAGTGTGTAGAGTTTTATGAAAATGGTATATTCATATTTAAGTGAGCAAGGTCAGCTGCAGTTCAGCAAAGCAGGCTGACCAGCGGCGTGAGAATGAAAGCTCAATACACAATTCCCATCTCAAAAAGCACAACTTGTCAAGCCTCGGAGCCAATGACATACAGTAGCATACAGAAACGTTGTTTTGAGGAATCCCAGTTTCTGTAGCAATATCTGACTTCAGGGTAAGAATCGAGTGTGAAGGCTATTGATTAGCTACATGTTCAAAAAATCGTCCAAAATGTACCCGGCATGGGTCAATATAGCACAGATGCAATGTTGGTTCAATTTACTCAGTACCAATAGAGCAGAACCGAACAGAATGGTTGTTTGATCCATTAACCCAGCAATAAAATAAAAAATAACACCGTTGATGGGTCAAAATACTCCATAGGTACTGGTTCAAGTTAACCAAGTTTTTCATCTGTGCCATATCGACGCGTCACTGGCTACATTTTTAACCCAGAGTTTTTTACTGCGCATGACTGAAATTGCTTTCATATCCTTCAAGCCGTTTAGTGCCCTGTGCGGAAGCACCTGTATGTATTATATTTCTCCACTCATTTGATCAGTTCAGTCCCTTTAATTTGACTGCATAACACACAACATGTGGGTACGCAAACAGCGGTTATGAACAACCACAGCATTACATTGTTAATTGGATTGTGAACAAAACATGTGGTTAGTCATTCAATTCACCGCGTGCGTGAATTAAAGCCTTGTGTTGGAGGATATGATTCGCTGCAATGCATTGTGGCACTCCTATTCACTGGATCCCAGGGCCATGGAACGCCACTGGGACCAAGTAAAGTGGCATATCCATGGTATCATTGTGCTGTCAGAAAATTCTTAAAGAACAGCCTGACACTATTGAATGTGAGGGTAAAAAGGATCCTTTTGAAACATCTCTTGCACTTTCTGGATTCCTTCACTCAGGTTGTTTAGTAGGTACAAAGGGGCTGCACTTGTTACAACATACTTGAAGCTACAGAAATGGGAACACACACACACACACACACACACACACACACACACACACACACACACACACACACACACACACACACACACACTCTGCTTTCTAAACAACCCTCACCCTGCTGCCATGGATGACAACCTCGAGGAAACTGAACTGGCCAAGTTTCTCACACATTTTCTTCTATTTCCCACAGCTGAATTTATTCTGTTTTGGACAATATCTTCCTCACTAAGGCGTCGAAGAAGTTTTTCAGCAAAGAGTCCAATTAGGAAGTTTAGTCTCTTGCCTTGAAAACAAGGTTCACTAGAACATATTGCCTCTCTTGTCATGCAGGGAACCACAAGGGATTGGTCCATGACCTATTTTCAATCTCAACCTAAAGTGGTCAAAATGTAAAAAAAAAAAAATAATTGTGTGTGTGTGTGTGTGTGTGTGTGTGTGTGTGTGTGTGTGTGTGTGTGTGTGTGTGTGTGTGTGTGTGTCAGGCTGTTACTGTCCTGTTCCTTCTTTCCTGTAGGGCTCTCAGGACAACATAAAGCACCACAGAGATACTGAGAAATAGAGCAGAACCGGCAAAATTAGATCTTTCTTCAGGCTCCACCATAACTGGCTCCCTCCTTGAGAGCACACATCTCGGGGAGCACAGAGAATAATACAAAGCAAATGAAAGGATGACAGACAGACAGACAGACAGACAGACAGACAGACAGACAGACAGACAGACAACAGACAGACAGGCGGACAGACAGAGGCCGAACACATGCAGGGAAACAGAGAGCAGCAGTGACAACTCATGCAGGCAGTTGTGTCCCATAACAAGGGCTTTTGTGCGTGTTTCTATTTCACACACGGTTAAAAAATGTCATCTTGACTGACATTGTTCTGACATGTTCTGGTAATCTGAATTATTTCTGTGCAGCTTTCCACATATTGCAACTGAACATGCAATCCAGCAGTGGTAAATGCTGTTTTTGAGTGTCTGTGACAGCATGGCCAGACAGGAGATCATCATGGCGTAACAGCTGGCTACCAACCACCTTCTTTTCTTGTCTCTCTCCCTGCCACCCTCTCTCCGTCTCCCTGCCTTCCTCTTCTCTCTCTCAGGCTGTTGTACCTCTCGTCACGTCCTGCTGCCCACAGCCTTTCTGTGTCTCTTTCTTTCAAACAGTTGGTGGTGTGAAGGAGGGCCAGCGAGAGGAATCTATAACCCTCCTTTGTGCTTTTCATCTTTAAACACACACTTATGATGCAGATCATTTCAATGACTCTGCCATCTAAAGGAGAAGGAATAAGAATAGAGTTTGAAAAATGACTGTTCATGAATTCTGGGCAAGTTTCATTGACTCCAGTGTCATGGAAATTTGCACGGCACATCTGATAAATTTTGCATTAAATAAAATTGTTAGGGGAATGGTTGGATGAGCTGCTGAATTAATAGACGGATGGTTGAATAGATGGATCAATGGAGAGCAAAAGGTCCAGACTGTGCCTGCTTTAATCCCAACGCACAATCCCGCCGTCTTCTCTCTGTCTCGCTCTCCCTTACTGCCAAACCCCGCCCAATTCATCGCTCCATCCGGTCCACCTGTTATGGCTATTTTGTGTGCGTGTGCATGTGTGTGTGTGTACACATTAATCCTGTGTTCATCACATTCTCTGACACACTAACCTTGGTGTGGACTAATCCAGATGAAGCCTCTCTGATTCTACTACAGATCATATCACTTTTGCATATGAAATCTGCCGCATCGGTACAGATTTAATCATTTTTACCTTTCTTATGTGTTATTTTTAACACAGAATTTGTTGCAGCTTACTGTTGTAAGTGCAAGGGAATCTATATGGGGTCATTGTACTGTACATCATGAGTATCAGTATTACAGCTCTTTTTCCATCCTCCATTCCTTACTGTCAGTTGGTAATACTTAATTTTTGTGCTAACATGTTTTCATTCGGGGTTATTTTTCTAAAGAGTGATTTATGGTGCTTATATTTGCCATTTTAGACATTACCAGCGTCAAAGTCCTCTAGCTACAGACTGACCTTTTCTGTAAGTGAAGCAGAAACAGCTTTATTCTACAACTGCAGCTCTGAATTGGTTAAAGAATGGACAATGGACAATTCAAAGTTCCTGCAGGGCAACAAGGCAATGCTTGGACAAAAGAGCTGTTGTGGGTCTTTTTTGGACTGCTAGCAGTACAGGGGGGGCAGGTTATCCTGAATCTACGCCTGACGCCACCAGCCAGCTGGCTTAACTCTATTGCTACTTTACAGAGGCCACAGCAAAACGGTGTGTGAGCCAACAGGCTAACATTGTTCACAGCAGTCACACTGACTAACACACACAGAGGTGAGCAGCCTTTGTGGAGCCAGATGGTGACACAGAGCAGCTATTTATAGCCTCTCTGAGAGGAAAAAAGCGTAAAGAAAAGAGAAAGAAGCAATAAGAGCAGCATCTCACAGCCAGTGGCATTGATGTCTGCATCTGTGACGTGTGTCTGTGCTCTGATATTGATCCACTGGTTCAAAAACTCTGGGAGGACTGACTGCCAGCATCTTTACGGCGTCTTTAAGATTTCATCTCTGCACAAACCGACTGGATCTCTGTCACATTTACATCAGGCTGCTACAGTCAAAAATGTATCAGCAGCACTGTGAAAAAGCCAAATCTGCAAACTTGTATGTAGTATGTCAAGAACGAATGTTAATGTTCCCTAAATAAGCCAACACACAACATTTGTTTTCATTGAATGTTCCTGTGAGTTTGAACCAGGCAGTGTCAGATAATGACTTCAAATTCAATGGGACAATTTGTTCATAGTTCCCCATTTCAGGGTGCCAAAAGTACTTAGAAGGATTAAGATAATATTCAATAAAGCAGTCATTTTTATTTTGTGGTTAGACATCCTGGCCATGCAGTGACTCATCTGAAATCCATTAACAGAGCACATTAAGGCCCATCATACTTTGTTTTTATGCCTGTTTTACTCCATCCTATTTGCATTTGTATGCATTACCCAAGATTTTTAACAAATGAAATTAGATGAAAATGTTTTCTAAATGCTGCTGAAACTGATTATGTGTGCAATGCCTGGTCCAAAATGCTGCAATTTAAACTACACCGTTATCAATGATGCTATTTTTCTTTTCTCTATCTTTTTTTAAAACCATTCATTTTATGGATACTGCCAAACGAGCTCTAAAAAGAAATCTACTGTCGACTAGGAGAATGTTTGTTTCCTTTCCCAGATATATGCAGATGGCATAGGACACCCTATATGTCTTTTCCAAAAACATTCCCTAAAAGCTCTTAGAAGCATAAATGCACTGCATACTTGTTTGGAGGCAATGGGCAGAGTTTTTCAAAGCTATATTTTATTATTTAAAAATACACAGCCAGATCATCAGTCCGCCTGTGCCACTGTGTGTGCATAAGTGCCCATTTGTACCTGAAAATGGTTTGTCAGTGATGTTCAGGGTATGTTGGGAATACATATACTGCTGCAGGTGCAGCCTGTGGTGAGCCATGAGTGAGTCACTGGGACCGAAACAATGGTGGGAAACGGTGTCAAGTGAAGGAACAACGAGGCGTAATGTGTGACTGACAAGCCCCGCTCAGAAACATCAGCAGCACCTTTTCTTTGTGGACTGTGCCGACCATTTACTCCATGCTCAGTTTGTTTAAATGCGCTCAGCATACAGCAAAATTATACAGTTATGACTTAATTATGTGTAGTTAAGGGCATGAACTCATGGCTGAGACTAAACATAAATATGGTCTGAAAAGAAAACTTGAATGCAGCTGTTCCTACAAACATATAGAGGTTCAGCTCAGTGCTTTGCCATACGTAGAGTATCCAGGATTTTCACGGCTTGGGCCCTGCACGGTCCTGAGTTTGGTATTATTCTAGTCTGGTAACAACTACAAACCAGTTCCAGACTGCCGCAGTGCACGTCCTTATGACGTAATTGACCTTGGTGATTTTTCGAACTGCAGTTAGCACTTAATTACTTCAGATGGTTTTAAAGTCAGCACATTGATTCTGGGGACTAATAGTGTCTTTACTGCTAATGCACAAACCTACCGAACCTCCGACACATTCAGATGAGGCTGCTGCCGTCAAAAATGTATCAGCTGAACTGTGACAAGTACTTTTTTAAAGTTAATTGACTTTTATGATGAAAAATGGACTGCCATTGATCGCCATGGAAAGGACTACTCCTTTATTCTTGCACAACTTCTCCGACAGCCTATGACATTTGACGTGTTTAAATTTACTCATTATCCAAACACAAAATAGTATCCTTCAAAACAAAGTGAAATGATTTCCTGTTTGTTCCCTGTTCCCAGGCGTGGCCATGGAATGAACACTACTGTGATAAATGATAAATGTTAAATTGCAGTCGGCCTGTATAAAGGGTTGTTGTTGTTATTGAAATCCCAGATGACACAGCAGTGCGTGCAGAATATTCAATGAGCCAGCCACCTTGAGCACCAGCATTCATTTCATTGGGAGGAGTTCTTATTCCCCAAAAAGCCAAATCTATCTCTAAGGAACTTTTGGTACTTACATATGTGGAGGCAGACGTGTGAGCAGTGAGAGCAGCAAGGGAGTCGTTCTTCAGTCTTTGCTCTTCAGCATTTGCTACATATGATGCCTGGTGTATGGTGATGAAATACAAATATGCATGTGTAGTACTTGTAATGAATTGCTACTTGCAAACACATGAAATCATGCATGTTAAATGCAAAAGAGGCATGTGGCTAACAAACTATCAGAGACATTAGGATAACGAGCCAAGTGTCTGGATGAGTAGCTCAGATTTCTTGACAACAAGCCATCAGCGTATTATGGTCTAACAGAACAGCTGACGTGCCCCCAGTGTATCAGTGGCAGTTTGTGTTTAGTCTCCAGCTAAATATATTCAAACTAGTATGTAATCATCGCAGAGAGGAAGGTCTATATTTTGGCTTCATGGGAAGCTTTTCCATTCATAATTCAATTTTGCCTACACTGTATGCAAAGCTCAGATTTATGTTGCTCAAACAAAGTGTTGAGTTAAATGTGTAGCATGCCCTTAAAAGTGAGAGTTAGTGGTGACAAACACATTACACTACAAATGTACTGATTAGTGATTTGAAACAGTGAACTCCTCTACAGTGACAGAAATGACTGTACACCATAACATCTGCTGCTGTGCTGTTACGGAGGCGTTCTTCAGGGTTCCCACATTTCTCTTTGCTCATGCATACATCAAGCATGAAAGGAACCAGCTAATAGATCATGCTTTTACTGAAGTCCATTGGCAAGACACCAAAAACACCCTTTGCCAGACTAAAAGCTTTTTAAAATATATATATATGATATATTCTTCACTTTGAGGAAAGGATTATTGAGTTTTTTTTAATAATGGCTTTAGGATCCATCCATTCCCAAGCTTTTAAAAATGTCTCCCCCTCGGATCTCACAGCAGATATATTCAGCTTTTTAATGGAAGCTTTTGGTGCAGTACCCACTGCTCCTGGGGGTTCTTCTGCTGTGTGTTGTTTGATTATGTAAACATCAACAAGGTGCGTGATGAGCGCTAAAAAACAGACTACAGACAGACCAGCTGAGTCACATCAGAGCTCACAACCGATCTGGCCAGTAATAACCCAGTGGTGGTAAATAGGAGGCTGGTGAGAGATTTGCTCCTTATTACTCACTGGCTCAGTCACTTATCAAACCACCTCTCTGGTGTTTTAAGTAGAAAGTGGTGATAAGCTACTACACCGGGGTGCAATGTGTAGTAATACACCGGCTTACCACAAAGTAAAGTGGTTACTGGCCCCATTTGACCACTTTTGTCACTGCAGAGAGCTTGTGGCTTTACTTTAGTCATACCAAACAATGAAAAACACAGTGATCATTTTTCAGACAAGCAGGAGTTTAGAAATACAGTAAATTTTAATGTGATTTACTCGAATGAATATCTGTTTGATCAGCACGATTATTCCTCTTCTCCTCTAATTAATATTTCTAGAACGTAGTATTCTTCGTTTTTATGAGGAAGCAAAAATCGGATGCACGAAAAAGAAAGATTATGGACTGAAAGGAGATCATGAACTCATATGTGAACAGCTATAGACTGATTTGAGTTCATGAGCTGTAGCTCAGTGAGCAACACGTTGATAATTAACTGCCAATAAGCTCATTTAAGCACCAGAGTCCTGCAGAGAGTCTATCTAGATGGATCCAAATGAAGTAGAGCTCCAGACGAGCTGATGTTCTGCCAGTGGACTCGTTCTCAGGTGTGATACCTTTGTAGTGACTTGCTCTAACAAGTTCATTGTTTCAATAGTTGGATCATGATCCAGCATATGTTGGGTAAAAATGAGACCACAGGAACCTGGGGTTTAACAGGGCCAGACCTTTGGAGAATTGCATTGTTTTATCATAAGTTTGCCAAAGACTGACAAGCTGGCAGCTTATAATCAGTGAGAGCAACATGTTTCATTTTGAAGATGCACCAAAAGGCAGTAAAAGGCAGTGTCTGTACATTTCAGTTACGGTCACATCAGGGAAAAATTCTTGATTGATGAGTTCACTGGTGTGTAACTGGGATTAAACTTTGTTGTGCAGCAGGTTTTGATGCAGGTTTCAGTGCTGATTTGCTGGCTGTTACCTCTCTGCCTGCCAGTTTGGCTGTGTGGTTGATATCTCTGTTTATTCTCATGAAATAGTGACTCTTGTAATAAGAACTAAATGAAAGGGTATTTAAATGTCAGAAGAATAAATTAAAATCAAATTTAAAATGATAATTGACATTTATTAGTAGGAATTGTTGGTGTTTTTCTCGGTAAATGAAGATGTTATCCTGTCAACACTGTGCAAGGTTATGGCCATGCAGCTGGTATTCTAATTGACTTGATTAGCATAGGTGGACTTCAGAAACCAAATGCTAAACTTATAGAAGGCTGGTGCATTTGATATTAATTAGTGCAGCTTAAAATAAATAGCACCTATCTTCTTTGTTTAGCTGTAATGTACCAATGTATCAGCAGTGACAGCTGGACTATGGTGCATGATTTCAGTGCCACAGCAGTGTACAAAGCCCTCACAGATCTGTAATGTAGTATAATCTGTCACTCTCAGGCAGCCAGGCTAAAGCATCTGCTAGCCATTTTTTATCTTAAGTGCCTTAAAGCATCGCAACATCGTAGGTGGTTAGCCTAAGGTGAGCTAGACTAAGTCCAATAAAATATCCCTCCTAGCAGCAGCACTCAAACCTATTGTACAGACCCACTTACTTCTGACTAGAGGAGACAAAAGAAATGAAGACAGGGGAGGGGAAGTGGAGATGAAAAAAGACAGAGAACACGCAAAAGCAACAGACGAGAATGAGAAAAGAGGGGGGAGAGAGATGAGTTGTTTATGAGCTGCCCAAGGAGAGGTCAGCTGTGGCCGATAGACACTCGTTAATCTGTCATTACTCTCATCAGGCCTCTGGCAGCGCCACACTGGCACTGTGCACGCATGTGTGTGTGTTTGTGAGGGCAGCGAGTCTGATTGGGATTCTGGTCACTGGCCGGGGTAAAGCTGAGTCACCATGGCGACCTGGAACCAAGGAGGAGAGCAGAGGGGAGAGGAGCTTAGGAGGAAGAAGAGATAGCGAGATGAGAAGATGTGAGAGGAAGGAGAGAAGGGGGCAGAGGCAAATTAAGGCGAGGGTGCAGAGTAATGAAATAGTAACTTTCTTGATGTTTCGGCCATTGTGCTCTGTTCAGCTGTTCTGTGGGCAAGTTCTACAAAAGGCAGAGCATCATATATATATATGTATATATATGTGTGTGTGTGTGTGTGTGTGTGTGTGTGTATATACACACACACACACACAAGAACAAACACACAAACAAACAAACAAAAAAAAACCTTTTTAATCTCTGCGAGACACAGTCGCCGCATTGTTTCTTTAGCTTTTCACCTTTCTGGAAACATTTTCGACATCATAAAACACACTTTGCATTTATCCTGAATTTTTCACAAGATGTCTCAGTATTTCTGAGGATTATGAGCTCTTATGCTCTGCCTGCACTTATCGTCCTGTCAGAAATGATGTATAGAGTTCTCATGACTCACTTTCAGGTGTGGATTTAGTCTGAAAGATGGCAGAGATGTTTTATAAATGCTTGCACTGAATGTAGCGGCACGCGTTATGGACATGTAACACATTTTCCACCAGCAAGATGTGTTATTGTTTTAGTTCATCTGCCTATTTGAGCAATGTACATACATTTACCTTCCTGACTGCATGCAAAAGATGCATGGAGTTAGTTGGCTAAGGAATTGATAGTGATCAATTCTTTAGCCGGATTGATTAGCTGCCAACAAATGAGGCAAATAATTAACCACAGCCTACTACTAACTGCATATTTATTGATTAGGTTCTGTGTTACTGTAGGCGTTACCTTCAATAACGATTTCGTAAACACAGTTCAGTACAATGCAGTCTGCCTGTCAACAAAAAATGAATATGATAAGCTTCATAAAGGCTGTTTGCGTTATATCGCAAAGGTCTTTCTACCCTTTTAATGGTTGTAATTTGAGACTTGTTTGTGGCAATTCAAAATAAACTAGAACTTTAGTGTGACGAGAAATTTGCTCCCAGTAATTTGTTCCTTTTAAGCAAATTAGCTCGGGGGTTTTGGGCCAACACAAAAGCTTCTGTTGAGTAAAGACATTCAAAACGATTTTGGGCAACACGAAAAATAGTGCAGGATTTGAGTCTTATTGGCAACAGTCACAGATAAGAACCCGTCTAGCACCATGATGCCAAAACTAAGAACAATAGCCATTATCATTTCACAACAGACCACAAAAGCACTCAGAAATGACTTCCTGAATTTGATTTAAGCAATTTATGATGCATCTTTGCTGCAGCATATTCAATATAAGGATGTGGATGTTGCTATAACATCTGAATTCCTCCAGTATCCTTTCCATTCTGAGGTTTGATTTTTTTCATGCCAACCTGATCCTGACAGCACAGAGTAATAGCTCTCCCATCCCAGTGGAAGCCTGCAGAAACCCCTGGGATGCAGTGCGATGTCAGCCTCTCAGCTGTGCAGAGCCACTGACACCAGCAGTACAAAAACAATGTTGTAGTTGGTGCTGTGTTGCTCATCTTTACATCCTGACGAGCCATGGTTCTGCGGTCTGTCAGTCAGTCCCCCACTTTAATGTAGACTGAATCATTTCAACAACTACTGGCTGGACTGTCATTCAGAATCCTCAGCAAACAATAAAGCCTTCTGACTTTTGTAATCACATGACTTTTTCTCCAAGCCCTCTATGAGAGACAGATTTATTCCAGTAAATACACTCAGGGTGTCCAGAGGATAACTTTTCATTTCGGACCAGTCAAAGTTTTCACTTACGCATCCTCATGACTCTTCTCCTAGTTCCAATATGAGGTTAACAGGAGGTTAAAGTCATATTGGCGCTAGATGAAAAGGATATATCTCCCCCCCTTCCTCTCATATTTGACAGACATTTAAGACACCCGAACAGACAAGGAGACAGACACAGTCACAGAGCTCTGGACAAGTGGAAAACATCGCGCTGCTGCAGACATTGACATGCCAGTCACTGGCTATAATTGATTTTCTTTTAAGGTGTAAAAAGGGTTTCAAACGCTAGTATTGATGTAACCTCTATTTAACAAGAAGAGCGAATGTGTGAATGTGCATGTGTTCAAGACACACAATACAGAGAGAGGGAGAGAGACTTATAATATAGATGTATGTGAGAGAGAGAGAGCGACTGACAGATATTCTGGATACATGTAAAGGCGACGGCGTCGGCTGCGCCAGTCGAATGATGGGAGTTGATGGGGTCAATTGGTAAATTGCATGCCGCACTGATTATCAATCATAAAGTGGCTGCTCTTGCACACAGCTGAAAAGGAGGCCACACCAACCGCATCTGTGTGCGTGAAGAGATCTGATATAGTCCACACGCATGCATGTTTGTGTTCATTTACAGTAGCTTTCATGAGCGTGCACACACACGCATACACACACAAAGGGTAGTGACAAATTGCTCTCTGTGTATTGCAGTGTCAGCAACACTAAATTAGAAGACAACCAGACCTTTTCACAGTGAAATGCAGTACCTGAATTGGAAATAGGTTTTCTACATTTCCCCTGTTATTCATCAACACACTCATTTAGTTTAGACTTGATTTAATTTATGAGAGTGTTCCTGAAGCATATCTCATCCATTTCCGGGTTCCTAAAATGTGTTTTTATGGCAATTTTTTTTTCTTAATTTAGTTTATTTTATGGCAACAGCTACTGAGGGATGCGAAACACTTTTCTTTCCCAAACTGCTCTAAAGCTTTAAGGCTTTTCATTAAGATCTCACCCCAGCCTGACACAGGCTGGTGAATACTCATGTGTAATGTTGTGTAACTGCATTTCCTCAGATAACAGAAACAAACAATCAGATGTAACCCACAAGCACTAGTTGTATTTTAAGTTCACAAGTACAGTGTGCATGGACAGCGCCGGTTTGTTCCTTTTATGCATGAGGGAGGAAATGAAAGTGAATTAAGTGTGTTAATTAGTACATTGTGTATTGATTATCTGTATTTCTCCAGAGGCCAACACCTGACGGCTAAACATTAGCTGACACTGACAGCTGACATCTACGCAACCCTGATAAACTGAGACATGTTCCACAACAAAATTACTAGGACTGTTCTACGTCTTGTGGTGTCTATTTACACTGTAGGAGGTTTAAGATTTAATTATCTTTTGAATGCGAAACGCCTGCTGATAAACACTGATTAGCTAATGCAAAGAAGATTATTGCTCTCTTCATAAATAATGAACAATTAAACAAGGCATTATCTTAAAATTCCAGACTCCAGGTCATTGACTAAATAACCATTATAAACAACTGTCAACATACCTGGAAGATTACAAGTTGACTAATTAGCAATATGTGATGATAAGAGTAGGGTTTAAAATGTATTTGTTCTGTGCCAGCAGCAGAAGCAACACTGTGTGTGTGTGTGTGTGTGTGTGTGTGTGTGTGTGTGTGTGTGTGTGTGTGTGTGTGTGTGTGTGTGTGTGTGTGTGTGTGTGTGTGTGTGTGTGTGTGAAAAACAAAACACACACATGCCCTTGCTACTTCATTGACAGTCTACTGAATATCGCTTCATCTTTCCACCGCAATGAAATAATCATCACCTGGTGCCGAAGATAAAGCACCCGGCTTCCCTCAACTCCACATCGGCTCTGTTTGTCCTTCCTGCGTCTCACCTGGAGCAAAGCTCTAGAGCTTACTTCGATTTTGGGGGAAAAAAAAGACAGAGAGAGAGAGAGAGAGAGAGAGAGAGAGAGAGAGAGAGAGAGAGAGAGAGAGAGAGAGAGAGAGAGAGAGAGAGAGAGAGATAGCGGTATTATACATAGCTCTATCCCAAATGCCTGTTCTGGCTTTTGAAAGTGGAATATGAGGCAAATTCAGCAGTGAAGCTAGAAAGTAAATGTATAAGATGGGATAAATAATGGTTTATCTTACACATTTACAGACCACAATCCCCTAAATCCTCTGGTACAATTCCAAATCTGTCCTATATAAACAAGGCTAAGTGAAGCAGTCTTGGGAACTAAAAAATAAATAAATAAATAAATACAAAAAATCCCAGAACAAAACAAGGTACAATTAGCGATAAAGAAGAACAATCAATCCTTTTTGGTCACAAAGAAAGTGACAGTCCCAAGAGTTCCAGAAAAGTTAAAAAACAAAACAGAAAAAAGCCCAAACACTGTTCTACTGATGCTGACAAATGATCCCTCCATCAATACTTTGATATTTAATACGTTGGGATCCTTCGCAGCAGACCTACTTGTTCAAATACAATTTGAATTCCCGTGGAAGCAAAAATGCCTCTGAAAGTCCTGCTTTGGAGAACAGATGGGAAATACAAAATTTATCTTCCTCCCTTAAAAAGGAAATCACACTCCACTAAAAAAAAAAGACAAAATCTCTTTGGCACTTTCAGCTCGGAGAACATTGTATTTCACTCAATCCATTATGTATCCCCAGCTGAATTAAATGTTAACTAAAAGGGACACAAAATGAGGCAAAAAAATGGATTCTGATGTGTACCGACGCCTTGTTGAAATGCACAAACCGCAGTTGCCTAATTTCCATATAGGCTTTATGAAAAGGAATTAAAGAGGAAGGATGTTAACTTTGTTTGAACGTGACAGTAAGTTCCTGTGGTAATTTAAAACTCTGGGGACCAGCATCAGAGAAAGGCCACCATAAAGAAGATTTCACAACAGCTCCTGTGATCTTGAATAGTGCAGTTTATGTCCGTGAACATCGTTCCTCAAAGCTTCAACACACACCAGCCAATGCAGACTGTCAAGCGGATTTTCTATTTAATAAAAATGTAAATCCTTGACTGCAACATGGCAGTATTTGGAAACAATCACTTTGACGGTCCCTCCAACTGTCCAGTTTGAGAGGCTCAGCAGAATTCACGCAGTCTGTTCTTAGACATCAAACTGTGTGCTGATTTTAATTATATAATTATACTTATTTAATTATTCCTTGTTCGCCATCAATGATTCAAGATTAAGCCAGTTATAGTTATAATCCTTCAAATTTTCATTAAATCAGAATCCCAGTTTTGATACCATTTATGGCCGGCATTGTCAACATTAGCCACTCAGTAGATTTGCATTGTAATTACCTCTATATTTTGTTTTGTTTTTTCTTTTATTCAAATTGCGTATCAAGGGATTTGGAGAAAGCCGCAAATGTGCAAACTGGACATGATGTGGAAAACATCTGCCGGTGCATGTGTGCATGTCATTATTTCAGTATTAGTGTGTAGGATGAAATTGTTGATGGTCTTCTTCAGTCTTCTAGCTAAGCAACTTAATGTGATTAAGCCTCTCAGCCCACGCTCGGTTTGGTTGACCTCTGCCATTGTCACAGGTTTGTCATTTTTGATTGGTGGCCATTCTCAAGAGAGCGGGTCTGCTAAGCCTGCCAGAGGGCACACGCCAGGCGGACACTGTAGTTATAGCTAATAATGTTATGTCTGGTCGGGTACAGAGATACCACGTGGAGACCCCAAGAATTGTTAGAGGTCAGCTTGGGCTGCTTGTGTTTTCTCCTTCAAGTTTGTGACACCAGTGGAGCATATTGGTAGATGACAGCATTCAGGAAGTTGGAGAAAGGCTCAGTGATCGTCTCTTTTTCAGTAAAGCCATTTCTGCTGCAAAACCTCTGCTTCCTGTGAGTGACGATCCTCAGTCATCCAGGTCATGGTTATCCAAGCAGGGTTGAATGTTTCAACTGATTCAGTCCTCCCTGGATACGTTTGCTTCCTGCCCACTATATGCAGCCTGACAAGTTTGACAAGAATACATTTTTTATTGCATTTCTGACATACTAGCTGCTCAAGGCGGCCACCAGTGGCCAGTGTGTGTTGTTTCTAACTGCACAATACAGGGACCTGTATTATGAAAACTCGACCGGCACAGAAATACTTCTTTGACATAATGCTTGTGTCGTATGAAAATCTCATATGTACGTCGCCTTGGATAAAAGCTGTCTGCCAAATGACAAATTGTAAATGTAATAATGACAAGCACTGCTAGGGAGTGTCATGTGGTTTGTATTCATAGCAAAAGTCTTAATCCTGTGTGAATCTGACATACGTGTAATGAAAATCTAGAAGGAGAAGCTCAACCAGGAATTAGACACCACACCTTAATGAACACAGAGGTAGGTGAGAATAGTCGTCTTAGCTGGCGCAGCGACCCAAATGACATTAACAGGCATGTCTTTGCATTACTGTAGTTTCTCTCAGCAACATTAATTAAATAAGAACTGGTATGGTTTTGATGCACTGGACCATTTACGTTTTCAGATACTTACCAGTGAGGTCGATACAGTTTCATTATCACAGGCGGGCAGTGTTTCTGATTACCTCATCCTTTGATGTCCTGATGAAGCCGCAGCAACTGCGACAAACTTTTGACGGCTGCCAAAGAACTGTCCATTGTATATACCGATAATAAATTATACAACACCATTTAACATCAGAGAGGTGCCTCTATATGGCCAACACATACCCTGGATTGCCCTGACTTGCCTTTCTAATAGGCTGCAAACAGATAGCGGCGGTCACCAAGGGACACCTCTTCTATTCAAACAGTCGACTTTTCGTGTTTTGCTTGAAATGTGATGCTGGATTTTGGAATTTGCTCAACACACTACAAACATGACAACTACTGCTGTGCCATTGGCTGCACAATAACTATTCTGGAGGCAATCGTTTTGGACAATCATACCATGAAATAAATGCAAATATGGAAATTGGTCAAAATTTGTATCCTCTTGTCGACCAGGTCATTACTTACTGATTCAGTCCACGCTGCTTAAATCTCTAGGCAGGAACTGTCAGTAAAGGTCAGAAGAAGTTTTAGCTCTACAAAGGACAAACACTGATGTAAGTGGATGTTCAGTAGTATTCCACAGAGAATCATTTCACCAGCTTGTCTGATGAGTTGATAAGGTATCAGTGTGGTACGAGGGTTATGTGTTCACTATGCATGGACTGATTTGTTGAACATAGGTGGCAGGAATGTAGATATTAACGCTACGTGGTCAGAAAAAGACTTGATATTATTGAAGGAAGACTATTGTTATTGATGCCTCCAAACCACTTCAGAGAAGTCTAACACTTTTGGTGTCGGTGTTTTGGTGTCTATGCTTGTGTAACACCATTTGCAGTTTGCATGTCGGTGGGCAACCTAAGTCGCATTGCAAAGACTGACACGACTTCTCCAAACAGCACTTTGTTTTCTGAAATTGTGACCCATTTATTTGTTATATAATGTGCTCAGTTCATTACTCATTCTCCTTGAGGGGAAAAGCCAATTAAATCATTATTTGTGAGACAACAATGATCACTGCAAAGCCTCATCATCGCCACAGTCGTCACGACAACCACCAAAGTGGACAGGCAAGGTGTACACCCAACAGCAATGATAAATGTCAGCGGTGAATCTGGAGGGATTCAAACGGCTGCAAACTTTCAGAGGATTATTATAGGATGGCATGGAGACTTACACACTACAACTTTATTGTAACAGCTGCCAGCTCAATGAGTTGGCAGCAAAGCACAACAGCTGGGACAAGGACTTCTACAGCTGCCACACACACACACTCGGATTCTAACACACACACACACACACACACACACACACACACACACACACACACACACACACACACACACACACACACACACACACACACACAGTGTCAAGCCAGTAAATGCTGGATGCCATTAAACTGAAGCTATAAATGTCCCATAAGTGTCGCTAATAATGAGAATAGTTTTAAATATACAGCGAACCTGAACACTAAAGCGAGGGGATCCAAAGAATTCAGACCAAACAGGGTCTGTTTGAACAGCACAGCTTTTAACAGCAGCCATCTTGGCTTTCACAGTCCTTCCCTATGGCTGTTGCTGAGTAATTTGTGCTTCACTATAACCTGATTTATGGAGTTCTTGGCACATCAGCGGCAAATAGCTCCCAGTTCTAGAGAGGGGGCATCTTCATGGCTGTATCTGAAACAGGGCAGACTGAGTGGGAGGCCCCAGCCAGATGTCTGACCTCATCCAGCCTCTGCTGGTCCAGTGAACCAATTGATGATCCTTGGTGTCATTTATCAGAGCCAAGATCTATTTCATGCACGCAGTAACACTGGCTGTGTCTAGAGACATTGGTCAGGGGAATTTCACCAGCTCTCTGACGGCCACTTTGGGCTCATCAATAGAAGCGTTTAAAACATTAGTGTGTACTGATGGTACATATTTATTTTCTTTCAGTCCAACCAACAAGTTTCAAGAAGTGTATAATATTGCATGCTATGATAAAGTGCAGTTTTTATGTGTTTTTTGTATTTGCTCATCCATTCAAGATTTGCTTTGGTTGCTTGCGGTATGGTGTAGTGAATAATACAAACTCATTTTTAATGTGCACGTATCACCACGTATATTCTCCTGGCTTGGAAGAAAAAGACGCAAGCTAGACAGGAGACACAATTGGCAGTAAAGTTACATTTTTTCCAAGTTGTTTTCAATGGATTTGCAGCATTTGGGAGCTGCTTTTGCCTACTGTAAATGGCCAAGGAACACACTTGCATGATACACAGTTTGGCAAGGGTGAATAACATTCTTGGCTACAGAAGGCTGTGAATGATAGTCATTCAGAAAGGTAATAATAGCCACTGCAGGAAAACAAGTATGCTTTTAGTATAGCAGCAGCTATGGAGTTGTGTTTCCAGCCACCTGGCAATTAGAAGTCCAATATTCCATCACTTTGAGCTCTGTTTTTGGTCGCTACCAATCCCTGGGGGAAATATCTGGCTATTCAGCTGCTAAATTCCACACAATGTTCACCAGCTAGTCACAAACTGCTGCCATTTGGTGCTGAGCAGGTAGTGTACAGTGGGTTTTTAGTTTTGCGACAACATGAGAGAGGAACCAAAACAGTAAAGTAGTAGCCAGGCAGTTAAACAATGAGCTGAAGCTCACTTCAAAGATTCATAAAGCTAAGGGAAGCTGCATATTCAGGTCATAATTGTCTGTAGGTTCATCACTACAAGTGGCCCCTTTCACATTAGCATTTTGTAATATAAAAAATACTAATTAAAAAAACATAGAAATTATAGCATTAATATAAAATCCTTGGAATTAATATTACCAGGTTTTACATTTTCAGTTCATTGACCTTCGCACACACCAGTCAAAAGACTTTGTGTTTTGTATCCACAGCAAATGTTTGGACTGTAGGCAACAACAACATCCAGCTCGTGCCAGAGAGCAACGTCAGTGTCAGCCTCTGTGTGAAAGACCATCCATCAGCATGCATCGGCTCAGCAAGGTAGCAGCTGCGGCCAATTTATCTCACTGTAATCGCCCTTTTTTTTCATAGTTCTGTTTTATTCCAGTTATGAAAGTTATTTAAATTTACAAGCTATAGTCTAAGCAATGCTTTATTTTGAGTTGCATAGCTGATACAACGTCAAAGACGCAGACGCAGCCATCTACATGTGACGACTGGCCTGTGACGGGGCCATGCTGATGAATCCAGACACCGTGTTAGGGAACAGGCGAAGGGGAGAGACTCCACGGCTGGAAGATGGCCGGAAACTGGATCCCATCCAGCTGGCGGCCACAGCGGCCTCCGGCTGGGAGCGGTAGTTTTCGATGACTGGAGCTGTATAATTTAATAAGTATGTATACACAGCACTTTAAGCTGATGCAGGAAATTATCGCTTTTTTACTTTTTCTACTTTAGTTCAGCTGCACAGGGCGGGCGATTCATGTTTAAGCCAAATTTAACTCATCCGTTAGGCGTAACTTCAGCATAGTTTCAACGTTCCACAACATATGCCACGAGTTTTAGCTGCTGCAGTGCTGTCACTGTAGCAGCTTGTTTAATGCCAGCACAAGCAAACAAAACCAAAACAATATCTTTGTTCAAAGTGTGTGCTGCTCACATTTTTCTGTACAATGCCGCAGCAGATACATTTTTAGCTGAGAGTTTAAAGAAAAACCTCCTGGAAAATATTTCAGCTATTCAGAAAGTTAGAACATTTAGTGGAAAAGTGACACACTTGGAAAGGAAACGGGACTTAAGCCCTCATGAGACGGCAGAAACCTTTAACCACATATCAGAAAATACACTCCCTATCAATCTTAATATCCTGGTAATGGGGCAACAACTTTCACTCATTAGATGACATGAAAGTATGTTTGAGACCAAAATAACAACAAAACATTTTAAGAGATATTTGATTTTTTTTTTTTTTTTTTTTTTTTTTTTGGCTTGACTTTCTAACTGAACTTATGGTTGTTTGGAGTCAGCATCTCGCCGCCATTGATGGCACTCCACCTTCAGGCACTTTGTCAGCTCTTCTCCGTCTGAGTACTGCTTGGTCTTTCACACACACACACACACACACACACACACACACACACACACACACACACACACACACACGCATGCACACACACGCACAGACACAGGCCTCTGCCACTGTCATTCAAAGCATCATCAAATATGCATCAGGAGCCTCACAGGCGTCTGCAAAGTAGAAAAAATGAGTGTGTATGCTTGCGTGTGTGTGTGAGTGTGTGTGAAAGAGACCTTGCATATTTGAGTGTGAGTGCAAACTTGCATGTGCGCTGGAGCTGTTCGTGGGAGAAAAATAGAATATGTACCTGTGTGTGCGTGTGTGAAACATGCCGTCACGCACACGTTCTATGATCTATGTGCTAAACAGCATCTGCAGTGAGCCACCACTGTGCCAGCCGCACATCCATATTCAGAGGAAATCTAACCCACATTCTACTTTTGTAAAAGCTCCCAGCCCCCATATTGACTGAAGGATTGCTGTACCCCACTGCTTTTTTTTTTTTTTTTTAAACCAGAAAGTTGCCCAGGAAAAAAAAAAATCTAATGTTATACAGTGCAAAAAAAGATTTCCCACCCACATTTTCAAAAAAAATTGATATTGTTAATATATTAATATTGTAACTACAGTAAATATGGTCCAAATATTGACTTTAACCTGTAACCTCACCCACACAGGAAATCAGTAATAAAACATGTTGATGTCTCTTTCACTTGCTGAGGCATAGTCCTAAAATTGTTCTCAGACAGTTATTTCATGATTAATTGGTTAAAATAATTCCATCACTGGGATTCCACTCTGTAAAGTACCGTGAGCACTTGTAGAGTGCTGAGAGGGAGCAAGAAATGCAATTTCTGATGTTAAACTGATATTAAGCCACTGACAAGCTTTCCGATAAGCTACAGTGAGATAATTTCCTCCGTGTCTCACGAGGGAATTGTAACTAGCTAAGCAGTGACAGCACAGTCAATACCACGTCCAGTTACAGAAATCCAATGCCGTTTAATTGAGAATACAAAGCAAACCCATGTTGATCAGATAAATAGATTAAAGCCATGTAACATGGCGCTCCAGACCACTAACATTCCTGAGCTCTGTGAACTTACCTGCTAGGTCCTTCAGATCACCATTATCTGCAGTAGATTGCCCTCTCAAGTCTAATTATTTCTCCCGACTATCTTGCAGTCTATCAGGTTCATGGTGTGTCAAGTGGACCATTTCAACCCAGTAGGGTCTGTCTTAATAAACGCTCATTTTGTGAAGTGCTGAGTGGGCTGCATCAAGGCTGAGGGGTTGACTGTCCCTTCAACATCCACTTTCAAAATCGATGACAAGGTTCGAATTTATTACTTGTTATTCTGTGAAGTGGGCTTAGCTACAAATGAGTTCACGGTGACAAACTCTCACCTATTGTCCTTAACTTCTAAAACAGTGTTCTACATCACATCCTTTGTAATGCAAAATGTTCCTTGTCTTGAAGATCATGAGGCTCGAGAAGGTTTTTAAGTGCTCAGGAAATCTGAGCTGATTTATTTGTGTGTTCACTTGCACTTTGCAATGATTAGTGGAATCAAAAGAGATCCGAGAGCTGTGTATATGAGCAATGTCGCACCAGTTACTATCGTTTGAAGGCAATAATTTACTTTAAACTATCACTCTGTGTTGACTAATGCATTAATGATTACACTACTTTTGCATAGACAAGCCTTATCAGATGTCTTTTTCCTCCTGACATGATACGCTGTGATTTTAACCTTGCAGCTGTCTGCAGCGGTTCAATGCAGGCTGGCATCTCAGTCTCAAAGGCTGTGACCTGATGCATTTATTTACTCTTCAATTTATTTTTCTGCCTATACCCATGTAAATGCAAGGTTGATGCCCGATAAAAAGGCACTGAATAAATATATTTATCTACATTTTGCTAATGAAGCTGAGCAGCGGACTACCCTCTGGACAGATCAGCCACACACACATACACACACAAAAGTTTGCTGAAAGCTGGAGCTGTTGCGACGGCCCATGTTTCCCATCATGCCGTGCTGGACTGAGTAGTGTTTGTAAGCTTGAGTTTGCTCATGGTCTACATAATCATTTTCACCCAAAATATTTTGTTCAGTGCTGATATGTTCATAGCAGTATCGTGTCATTAGGTGCTGATATAAATGTCTTGACGTCCTGCACAACAATGCGTGCCATGCCATTAAAAGGTCCGTACAGCTCAACAAGAAGCTGCTAGTTTTGGTTTCTGTCATGGTGAAAATTAATTTCAAATTTGCCATTTTAAATAGTCTAAATTGCCAAATGAAACATTCATGATATGTGCATTCGTGCTTATGGCACATGAGGAGCACACTTCAGAAAGACTGAGCTTTATATAGACGCACAAAGAGACTACAAGATTACATCTGGTGTATAATTGGTGGTTATCAACGTTCCATCTTGGAGGTTAATGCCATTCTTTCAGACTCGGTAAACTCAAAACATTAATTTCACCAATCAAATGTGCCGATTTGACCAAGGCCACTTTTTCTTTCATTCATTCTGAAGTACAGTTACAGAGCATTTGTTCCACTTAACACATGAATGCCAGTATTTCTGGGGGCTTCTTCTTGTATTCATCTTCCAAAAATCAACCATCAGAAGGGCTGCAAGGTCATGTGACTGTGTTGTTATGTGTGTGTTCTCAAGAGACGAGCTGAGCCAATCTGCAGGAGTGGTGCTGAGGCTTACAGGGTATTTGTTCATGGATCAGTATCAACAGGTTTTGCATCCTGATCCATTTCCAGCCATTTATTTACCAGTACTCATTACACCGCAGGATCGCGGGAGTCAAAAATGCTGCAAAAACTGTGCTGGAATCTATTCCAAATGCTTAAGCATTGCACGAGTGAATGAACAAATAAACAGCAGTTTTAATGAAAGACATCAACAGGAAAGCAACCACAGCTGAAGTGGGTTCAACATTTTGCAGATATTAAGTGCAACTTTTGGCCGGAGACATCACATGATCTCTTTAGTATTTTACTAAAACTGAGAATGGAGAGAGGCTGTCCGAAACCCGTCCAAGCACTGCTGGCTCCGGCCACAACAATTATAGACTGGCACTCCATGGCCTTTGTTACATGTATTATTATGTGTATTAACATCTGGCAGGGGCTCCATATGAAAATGATCCCTTTGGTTAAATGTGTTTTACATTTTCTTCCAGTTGATCAGTGTTCATTGTTGCTATATTTGTTGCAGTATATTGCATTATATGTGCAATACAAAACATTACAAGAAAGCATTAGGGGAACCAATATTGCAGGCGGTATTTTCTTAGCCCAGAATGACACAAACGCATCTTCCAAATTGCATCAGCTTCTCTATTTTTAATTTAAGTTTTCTTTTGGGCTAAGCGTGGCCTGCTCTTTTTTGTGTTCATTTACAATTGACAAGTCAAGCTACTCTGCCTGCAGCACTAAGTGTAGAGAACTGAATGTAAGCACAGATGCAGACATTCATGTCTGTAAACAGAGTGATAGATTGCTCTACCCCAGCAATTTGAAACTCTGAGTTTGTGCAGATCTCTATAACAGATACGCTATCATTTAAACACTTGCACATACATAAACACACACTACCTTTCCAATGCTCATGCTGTCAAGGAAAGTAAAGATAGAGGGAGAGAGACAAAGAAAGATAGTTACAGAGAGAGAGAGAGCATAAAGACAAAAAGATAGACGCAGCAAGTGATGGGAAGATGACATGAAACCAAGTGGAGAAAAATGAGTGAGTGAGAGCAAAACAGAGCGAATGGAGAGAGAAGTGGATAGAGATAGAGCGAGGCATCCATCCATCATGCAGCACTGCCTCTGTCAGACTCAAGTAATAGATGACGATAGATAGAGGGGAGAGCAGACACTCCTCTTCAATCTATCTCCACTCACTATCTGGGTTCACTTGTCAGGTCTGCTCTGTCACCCCAGACCAAGACAATTACAGAGGAAAGGGGAGAGAGGAACAGTTACACACAAACACGTGGACACAAACAGACACACAAACAAAGAGCAGCTGTTTAACTGAAGAGAAGACGCAAGAGGAATCCTTGTGATCAGTCATCAATGTGACAACAGAAGACGTAACGCACCTCATCTACTATTAAATACAATGTGTAACCTGGTACTGACTTCACAATATTATGACACAGGGGTAGCACAGCAGGTAACGGTAAACAAGTCATGACATAATAGGGGAATAGTAACTACTCAGTGTGATGTATCACTTTTCATTGGGTGCACAAAAAGACTAAATAATGACAAAGTAATTAGTAATGAATGAGTCATCACTAGTTTGTGCCCCTCAGCAGCTGGCTCAGAGTTAATCAGGAACCGCTCATGAAGAAAATGGTCATTATTCTGATTGATCATTATGAACTAATCATTACAGAAAGATTCATTAATATAATATATACCAGTCTGTTCTCCAAGATCTCATCGTTATCTACTACACAGTCCTTGAATCAGTGTAATTCAGGAACTACTCATGAACAATTGATTAGTTATCAGGTCATTTCTCACTCCTTCCTCATGTAACGTGTGCATATTTTTGTGTACAGTATTGTTAAGTGTTACCAATGTCAAGTGTGACGAGATCAAACAAAATATAACCAAAATCCAAGATTTTAAAGACATTATTAATGATTTAATTAATGTAATGTCAAAACCAGATCACTGCAGCATCAATATGTTGAATAAAAATCCCACATTAGCATTAGCAGTAAAAATCATCAACAATTCTTATTAACTTTCTAGACAACCGTCATTATGCCATGTGCACCTTGGTCGGGTGATCATGTCTGTTCTGTGACTGTGCTCACAGCTGTGTTCAACTGGGGCGTATTTTTTTAAAGGAAATAAGAATATTTCAATGCATTTATCATGCAATGTTAAATAAAACTGCTATGCCATCTGCATGCTGTTAATGCACAGTAAACACTGTAAAAGCTGCTCTGCACTCCCTGTAAAAGCCTCAGTAAAAAGAATTGAAGAAGGCTTTGATTATAAAGGAACTGCATAAGTCTTAAGTGATGGCGGTGGTGTTTAACTGGGGTTAGCCACTCATTTCTACATTTAGACTTGTGAACTAATTAGAGGAGCAGAAGGTGCTTTCTGCAATTTGGGAGAACCATAAATCTCCATATGCACGGTGACAGTAAGTTTCCAATGCCATTTCTGCCCACGCCCTGGAACACACATATTATTAACAGAAAGTACCAGTGGGCCACTACAGTCATAAAATATGCTAATTTCATAGGGTAATCATAATGTTTAATGCAACACTTGTTCACATGCCTAAATGTGACCAGACGTGCTGGTGTGGCTCGCTGTAAAAGGGGCAGCATTAGGACTGTGTTTATATGTCATGCCCAATCAAATCAGCTCTTCCCATCCCATTTTAAAGAAGTCTTCTCCCCAATGGCAGACTTTTGAGGCTGTCCAAGACTGAGGTATCTGTACTTGAGGAGACATCTGCAGTTCCACGTGCATCTGACTGGCATGAATAAGAAACACAGGCATTAAATTAAACATAGTCCAGACAACAATTCCCATTTAACTCATAACAATGTGAGTTGGTTACACGCACAACTCCACTTCAGTTCAAAAAAGGTGACATTTTTCACAACTGGTAGGTAATAAATCCCATAAAACTGAAATATTCTGTTAGAAATCAAGGTGAAACATCTGAAAATGTGTAAGGATGTGATGAAGGCTTCATGGCTTTGGGCAAAAAACATCAGTCTAAAGAATGAATGCAAAAATACAGGTCAATATACAGCACACGCCTCCCTCCACCAAATAAAACCAAGACAAATCATTCCTCCTGGTTTTGTCATATGAAACAAAGGCAGAGAACTGCTGCAGCACACCAGTATATTTCACACAGTTTGGACCCAAAGACGGGTCCACGGATGATAAACACTGACCCCGATATTACTCCTGACCAATTCAAGGTATCCACTGCTACTGATTTTAAATGCTAAGCCCTTGAACTGTATAGAGGAACACTGTTGGTGCTGTAGGTTAACATTATAAACTCTGTGTTTTCCTTGATTTGCATAGTCACAATAAATCTCCCTTGGCCTGGCTTGACAAAAACAAACAAAAACAAACAAACAGATGAGATGAGAGATGAAATTTTGGAAACTTACAGGATGCTGTGGTTTAGCCGAGCAGTGTTATATGCCTCTGCCTGCCTGCTCAAAACAGCACCATGCTAATACCAGGCTGCTTGGCATTCAGCATGCTCTCTCTCTCTCTCTCTCTCTCTCTCTCCCTCCCTCCCTCCCTCTTTCTCTTCACCTCTCTTTCTCTTTCGGCAGCATCTCTCACCCGCTCTTCCCTGGTGAGGTGGGATTGCGCCACTGAACCAGCATCTGTTGCCACACACATGCACACCCACGCGCACACACACACGCAAACGTACACTGACTGTGCAGACATTTAAACCCCTACTGTAGTGGGCAGCATGTCGCTGTGTTGAGAACATCATGATGACATATTTTGGACATTAAAACTATAAAGCAGCGTGTTTCCATATCACAGTCTTCACGCCTGGAGCTTCTTGGTGAAATATTCTCACCTTATGCTCCTCCTTTTTTCTCTCATTCCTCCTTCCTTTTTCCTTCATCCCTCATCCTCTCCCTCATGAAGCAACCCTTCCCTTTTTCCCGTCCTCCTCCTCCTCCTCCTCCTCCTCACCAACACTTTCTCCCCTCTCTTCACTGCTCTGTGCATTTCCTTCCCTCCTCCTTCTCCTCTCCCTCCTTCACAAACACAGAATTTGTTCTTAATTGACCCGCCTTGTTGAATAAAGGTCAATTCCTCCCCAACAGCTTCTTATGTTCCACTTTTTCTTACTACCTCCAGCCTTTCTCCCTCCCATCTTCCCTTTCCTTTCATCTGTCTTTTCTGCAGCCTGCCCTTCCTTGCATGTCTTTCATCACTGCAACGTCACTCCCTTTTTTCATCATGCAGACATTAGGTCCTTGCTGCAGCCATCCCATCTTCATGCAACCTTTCTTTTTTTAAAACAACAAAACATTTAAGTGCAAATATCCACACACCAGTGTACATACGTACATTCAGTCTATACAGAGTTAGACGTACCAGTGCAAGAGCCTCGCTTGTACCTGCAGACCTATACATCACTTCCCCACAGAGATGAGACTGTATTTTCCTTCTCTCTCGAAAACTCATTGAGTTTCTCTGTGTGAGTTCCATTTCTTTTCTGCCCTGTCTGTCTCGCCCATACAGACACATCAATCAATTAGATTTACACTCCTCCAGAATTTACTCGTCTCCTCGGCGTTATTATTCAATCTGATGTTGACAGAATGAAAGGAGTTTTACATGTTGCCAACCGTAGAAGGCTTTACTTCTCCGTTAGCTCAAAAAGTTGCTTGGATTTCTTCAGACATCATGTCGAGTCATGGCCACTGAAGAGTCAGCTGCACTATCAGCACAAACCTATGCCACCCAGGGCTTCTAATTGACCAATCCAAAGTCCAGCCCAGCTTAGTTAGTGTGGCTTGGTCGGACAAGCTTGACAAAAACATACATGGTTCCAGTTCTGTCTAGCCACGTGTTGCGGTGGAAATTAGACTGGGCATCAGGTAACGTTGCTTTAAGACACTGACAGCAAGGACGACAGTATGTGATTGAGGCAAAGCCATGCAAATTAAGTCTACTCGTCTCTTCTCCTTTTACTACAGTAAATTTTCTGTTGGATGTTGGGTACTGTCAGTCCAAATAGATAATGCAATCCCTTTCCAAATCTCTTTAAAGTCACCACATAATTAAGGAGGAAACCTGGTTGATGGTCCTCTTGATGTAACTATACATTAGCGAGCTGTTTAGCTAGCAAAATTTGGTTTTATTTTCAGCGTAGATAAGCCTAGCAAATAGCATAACAGGAAAGGGGAAGTTGACCGAGGTTCAGCCAGAGTCAGCTGTTTAATCCATTATATGACTGTTACTGTAATAAGGGACCAAAGTAAAACTTTTAATACTTCTAAATAATCTAAGTACCTGCCTTCCCTCAGACTCAAGCCTTCCTCTTCCCTTCTTTGACTCTCAGCGTAGTTCAGTTCATTGTAAACATGACAAAGTACCATGCATTGTCAGCTCTTGCAGAAGCAGGGCAAGTGTTAATGACTCTCACTCTTTCATCATCACATGCCATCTCCCATCAATCTCCAACCTCTGCTGCACTCAATTAGGAGGGCGAAAAGAACCCAATCATTTAAAAATCTGTCAACTGAGTGATAGGACAGCAGTATATGTGCTTATGACTGCCCTGTTCAAAATAATCAGAAGGCTTGACGGCAGCTTTCCCACACTCTCTGGCACTGGTTCTCCCTTTGGTATGTTTTTCTGAAACCTTCAGCCGAAATCCCAGTAAGTGAATCATGACTTCGCCACTTTCACGCCTGTTTTCATACTGGAAATCAGGGTCAATTGACTCTCTTGGCCTTCCCCACAGCACACAAATTTCTGCCTTTCCTGCACTCAACTGAGAAATGATTGTACAGTATCGGTGAGTCTTCCAATCCAGTCTGTGCTTACTTGATCCATTATACCATATGATGTTTAAAAGTGAGAAATGTGCTCATTGGCTTTCTTGCGAAGAGTTAGATGAAACGAAAGTTACCACTCACATCGTCAATACAGTAGCTGGAGCCAGAAGCTGGTTTGCTTAGCTTGGCATAAAGACTGGAAACAAGTGGAAACAGTAAAAACTAAAGAGTAAGAACAACATATTGTGGTTTTACAGGGATTATGTGCTGGACTATTCTCCCTGGACGCAGAAACTTCCTGCAGCCTTGTCAATACCATGACAAGCTGAGGCTCCAGGAAGTTACTGCAACCAACCAGCGCATAGCCTGAACCACAATATATCATTTTTCCACCAGTTTTTTGCACATATCAGAGATATAACATCTTTGTTAATCTACATTCATTTAATATAAATATATGCACAGATATATTAAAATATTCTTCGGATTCTGTTTCTGAGTTGAATCATGTGAATGCCTCATATGTTCGTACAAACACACTAAAATAGCTGGACCTAACACTGCCCCCCTGAGACACTTTATCCAACTCAGTTTCCATGGCACTGTGAGAATACTCTGTTTATTCATGTGTAGTGGGATATGAAGATGCATGAGAGGTGCAAATCCAATAAGAGCTCGACCAGAATGTGAGGTATAACTCAGACCACTGTGCACACTTTGGCATGCTCGCTGTGACAAGGCATGGTTCATTACAGCATTCTTGGAGAAAAATTTAGCATGCAGTCATCTTTGGCCACGTTTGAGGCTCCAAACTCAATCTTCATCAAGTCTTCTGTCTGTATTTGAGTTGCAGTCTTTGTGCACAGGGGTCATGGTCAAGGATACATGCATTCCATTGACTTCCAGCATTTCCCCATTGCAGATTGCATACATTGCAATTGTGATCTGAACTGCATCAATATCTCACTATAAAAATGAAAATCTTTCAAGACTCTGGCTAAACAGTGTTTCAAGCCACACTCAAACATGATGCATCAATACAAGCAAGAAAGAATGAGCAAATGTAGGCAAGAAGGATTGAAATATCGACACAAGGCTTCGGCTAAGCCACAGGTATACACGTTTGGAGGCTGGAAACAGGAAAGCCAGCCACCGGCTTCCTCGAGACCTCATTTAATCTTGCATGTGTGTTTACATGTGTTTTATGGTGGCTTAGAGACATTGCAAAACCCCATCAAAATGCAAATGGGGCAGTTAAGCACAAGGAAATTCGCCAGGTAAAGAGGAGCTGATGAGCTGACACGGCAAACTAAATAGTTAGCTGTGTGTAGTTTTTTGTGGTTCCCTCTCTCTCTCTCTCTCTCTCTCTCTCTCTCTCTCTCTCTCTCTCTCTCTCTGTGCGTGTCTCTCTTTCTGTCTCCATGGTGCAGCAATGACCATTACGCAGCAATCCATTGGATAATACCATACAGTGGCTACAGCATAGCGCCGTTAGAGTATTCTATAGCCTCCAGCATGCTATTGTTAGAGCTTTCTTAAAGGATCGTTTCAATGCCAGCTGCAACACCTGCTCTCTCTATCTTTTCTAATTCCTCTCCTATATCTTCTCGGCCGTTTCCCCTCCCGACTGCTGCCCTCCCAATTTACTTCGTTCTGTTACCTTATCCTGTCCTCTCCTATTTTCTCGACTCAAGCAGTCCTCCCTCTCACCTGCCATTATCCCCTCTCCTCCCGCTTCTCCCCTGAGCACCTTTCTCCTATCACCCAGGCCATCTCCTCTCCTTCTCTGCTGCCCTCTTCCCCGAACAACTCCCTTTAAGTCTCACTTCTCCCCCTGTCTGTGCTCCCTTGGTCCTGCTCTCCTCGCCAGCCTGCTCCCCTTTAACTTAATCAATTGCATTCTTCTCCTCCTCCCTCCAGTTTTCCCTTTATATCCACCCTTCCCTCATCACCCCTTCTCCTCCAAACTCTCAAGACTCTACCTTTGCCTCCTCTCCTCCCATGCTGTTTTATCCACCTGCTATTTTATCCCATCTCTGTTCAAATCTCGCCCCATCTCATCTCCTCATCTATTTCTACACTCCTCCCATGCTTTATACCTTCAGCATCTATCCCCATCCCTCCTGGCCTTAATCTAGAGAGAGGATATCACCATCTCTAAATCGTATGGGAGAGAAAACACCAGCGCCATTATCTCCCCATCTGCCTTCTCTCTCTCTCTCTCTCTCTCTCTCTCTCTCTCTCTCTCTCTCTCTCTCTCTTTGTGTGTGTGTGTGTGTGTGTGTGTGTGTGTGTGTGTGTGTGTGTGTGTGTGTGTGTGTGTGTGTGTGTGTGTGTGTACTCAAATCGGCTCCTCTAAAATTACATATCAGCCGCTCAGAAACATTGCGGCACAAATGAGCGCCGGAGAGCAGAAGGTGTCGGAGGGTGGAGAGCAGGGAGGTAAATGTGCGATACTCGGACAGATGAGAAAAGTAGGTAAAGAGACCTGAAGCCAAAGATGCACATACCTGCGCGTCTCCTTCTCCTCCTCCTCTTAGGTACAGGCTATTTCTCCTCCGCTTATCTCCTCCACCCTTTTCAAAGGATATGTTAAATAATCCTCCTCCCGGTCAGACAAATTTTCAAACCAAATAAGATATCATATCCACTTTTTTGGGGGGGGGGAGGGGGTTCTGGTGTTGCACCGCGCAAGGCTGGCCGCGGAGCGGGGCTCCTGGAGTGGTGGTTGGGCACGCGAGGCGTTTCAGTGTAGTTCCCGTTGAGTTTGCACGGAAAGCCCGGTGCGGGTACTCGACCGGTGGCAGCCTATAACCTACAGCAATCCGGTGTCCGCCGCTGACCCACTGGGACAGAACTGTGAGCGTGGAAAAACGCCGTTAAACCGGCGCACCGCCGCGTTGCGCACTCATCTGGTCTCCACATGAGCTCCCCGTGTTTCCGTCAAGACTCCGTTAATCGGTCATTCAAAGGAAGAAACCCAGCCGCCGGGGCTTAATGTCGGAATCCAGTGTCCAGTTAAAGAGTGGAGGAACAGCAACGGGCAGGGAGAGTGAGGAAAGCGTCTCAGCACTCGGTGGAAGCGGCCACGGTCATCGGTTTTAGGCTACTCAGCCGGTCTCCACGTAAACTCCCCTATAGGTGCTCTTTGCTCCCCCGTTCAGCAGCTGTCATTCCTGCACCCCACATCACATTTCACTCATTCACAGCTCATTTGCATCGTGTCTGCACTTGCTTGTAGAATAATAATCCCCTCTGCTTGTTCGGTCGGGAGGTGGTTATCCGCGTCAGGTAAGAAATTGAATAATGAGAGAACAAACGGTCAGAAAAGAAACTGCAGAATCAGAGGAGCGTGCTTAAATGGTCGTCCCCCCCGTTCAGCCACAGAAGTGACTTTGTCTTGACCTCTCTCTTCTCTCCAAGGAGAGACACCGGACAGCAGTGCGTGCTGCCCGGTGGATGGCAGAAAAACACGCGCTTCAGACAGAGAAAGGGGTGGTAAATCCGGCTATGAAAGCAGTCTCAAACCCCGTCCTTTCCCCTCAGTCGTTAAAATGCGCTCTGATCCGGCACGGTGAGCATCTCCGTCCCCTCCTGCAGTTACTTTCACACTGTGCGGCGGTTTGTCCCGGGAGGCGATCCGCCTACCAGTTCCTCCTCTGTCTGCCTCCTTCCCTCTGTGTCCGTGTCCAGCTCTGCCTATGGACAAGTCTCTGCTCCGGGGTTACAAGCTGGTAATAACGGATGGAGACGTTATGACGACTGTGCGTGATGGCATCGCCGGGGCGTTTGAAGTAGCTGATGTAGTTTGGGTCTGTCAAGAGTCGCAAGAGACGGCAACACGGCCAGAGGTTCTCAAAGTGAGGGACGGGGACCCCAAGGGGGTCGTGGGCATGCAAGTGCATCCGTGGCTAAAAATAAAGTCGTTCCGCTTTATGATTGTGTTATTATGTATTAGGAGTTTTTCAGGCGATGATAATGCACATACAAGTGACCATTTCCTTTTAAAACAACTCTCTGCATGTGCTGGAATGCAACACATTTTTTTCCCCCATAAACAATTTAATATCAGCCAGAAAAGTCTATTCTTACTCCAGTGATGTAAATATGCCTCTAAACACACATTACAGCCTGCTTCTTTCAAAATGAACTCCTGGTTGCCAACATCCCTTCTTTTAAAGCTAAAGTTTGATGTTTTTAATGCTTTTTCGCGCATAATCCCAGACATTTTTGTGCGGGTTAAACAAACAATAGGACGTTTTCCTTGATGAGTTTTACAGATGTTGGCACAGGATGTGGTACAGAGACAGATTAGCTGCCAGTCTTTGATAATCCGCTGCACTGATATTTAATGGACAGATATGAGTGGTATCATTTTCATGTTGAATTATTCCTTTAAAAATTAGGATAGACAATGATCATGAGAGGGCTCAATAACACCCACAGAATGTCATCAATTTCCTGCTGTAATCCACACTTGTAATGACCACTAGAGGGTGGAGATGAGTGGTCGGGTTCTCCCAATTGATGATTAACATTAACAGTAAACAGTATGAAAAGACTGTGACATTTGACTGTGACACTGATGCTGATGCAGCGTTCTGTGATTTCCTCTTTGACTTGATTGGGTAGCTGAAGCGATGAATGCTGCCATGAGAAACTGGTGGAGCAGCTGATGCAGGAGGCCGATTAGTATGCTCACTTTACAGATTCTGCAGGATTTCATGGATTATTATGTGCAAGTGTTCGACAATCATCTGATTAGCAAGAGATGGGATAAAGGTGCACTGCTGGCAGAACACAAAATAGTTCCAGGATGTGATTGTTGTTGTGGTGGTGGTGGGGCCAAGAGGGCAGGGGATAATAAAGAGATAAAGAGGATAACAGAGGAAGGCAGAAATAACCAGACAAACAGATTAAGAGAGTGGGCAGAGATCAGATGGGACAGGAAATTTCAGACTCTGACATTTTACTTCATGACATCTATCAAACTGTTGGTCACAACAAGGAACTGGGTCAAAGTCTTGTTTCTGTTGCTTCCTATCCACAGTGACAATGTTTTAATTAGACTGGGTGTCCCCAGGGAGAAATGAAATATCCTCATTTTGAGATCCTCAAATGAAAAATAGTTACTGACCTAAATGATCTTGTCCAGTTGTGTTGTCAGAGCTTCATAATGTTATAAAAAGCTAATTTGCATTGAAAATGTGTGTGTGTGTGTGTGTGTGTGTGTGTGTGTGTGTGTGTGTGTGTGTGTGTGTGTGTGTGTGTGTGTGTGTGAGTGAGTGAGTGAGTGAGTGAGAACCAAACAAAATTTTCACCCACATATTAGGTCATGGCAGTCAGAAATGCCCTCTCTGACTCTACATACAGGCCATAATTTGCTCAACATTCAAACACGACCGTTAACAAATTCCACAAATCACTGAGAAAGCACCGCCTTTACTTCGCACCACTGTACAAGAGCCCTGAAACACTAAAGCAGGGTCCTCGAGTTAAGCCAGCCCTTTTACAGCATCTGTTCACACTGAATTCTAACAAAGACAAACACAAACATGGAGAGAAAAACACAATCCTGACGCAAACTGGAACACATTCATCCCTAAATAGATAGTAGGCAGTAGGTAGTGCATGATGGCAGACTACCAGACCAGTGTGACTAATAACCCCCGAAGGAAAATGTTGAAAAAATACAGACTCTGTGAACGCAGAACTGGAGGACAGGCTGTGATCACACTGCTCCCAAGAAAAGGTGAGCGGGCACTCGGCATGCAAGAGTCAAAGATGTTTGCTTACTCTAATTCCAGTCGATATCTACTTAAAAAACAAACAAACAAACATAAAAATACATCCTGGGAGTCAAAGAGAATGTTGCTATTGATGGAATAATCAGTTAAGCCATTAGTCTGTTGACAGACAGTTAATCACCAGCAAAGTTGATATTTGAGGATCTGAAGACATTTATCTGTTTGTTTGGTTTTTTTTTGTTGTTGTTTTTTTTTTAATTGGTATTGGACTGTTGGTTGGACAAAACCAGCAGTTTGAGGATGTCACCAAGGGCTTCTGGGAAATCTCATTGTGTATTTTTTCCTGATTATCTGATATTTTATAGACTAAAGTCTTATTCAGTTCAACAGAACAATAACAAACAGATTCATGAAAATAATAAAATGTAGTTAATAATATCTTTCAAACTAAATAATATAATAGCTCCTTTGTTACTGCTTCCAAAACAACCCATGTGAACCTTTTCTAATCCGGGCCGGTCATGGTTGGCTAGGTTAAGGGCATAAAACTGCTTAATTAAGATTAGAGAAAACTCACGGTCATGGTCCCATGTGTGACCCTCCACCCATGGCCTCCTCCTTAAAAGGCTGTGTGCTGGTCTAATAGCTGCTTCTGCCTTTGTTTCCAGCAAACAACACACAGAGGGGTTCGCAAGAGGCCCCAAGAGGTGCTTGTGCAGGGAGTGGGGCACTTGCAAAACATGTTTTACTTTATACATTTGAATAAATGACCAATGCTGTCATGTTTCTGTGGAGGGCAGTCTGTGCAGCCCTGAATGTCAATAGACTGAACCAATAGCAGTGCGAACACAGACACAAAGACTGCAACAACACTGAATTCCTTTTCCTTCTCGCTGTTTTCTCATTTGCTAATTTTCGTATCTCATAATGTGTGTTCACTGAGTGTTTTGCTGCTGCTTTGTCGTGAAGTTTGGTCACTGTCATTTCAGCACTCTGCATGTTGACACTGCTGTGGCAACAGGCTGCGTTTCATAACAAGGCAGAGTCTGTGAAGTTTAGAGGGAGAGACACAGAAGACAATGAGAGGGCACAAAAGATAAAGACAGAGAGGGAGAGAAAATGTTAGTGAGGGAGGGAGGGAGGGAGAGAGATAAAGAGAGACGGAAGACCCTCCAGCCGATTCAGCACCATGGACAGTGCTGCAGCGGGATTCAGCAGCACAAGGCCGGAACAAGCTTTATCCTCAGAGAGAGAAGCCAAAAGCTCTTCTCAACATGCGCTGATCTCTCTCACTCTAACTCTCTTGCTCTCTCACGCACACACATGCACGCGCACTTATGTGACGTCCGTGTATTTCCTCGACACTCGTCATCGCCTCTCTCCCCCCTGCCTGCCACGCTCCCGAACCCTCCACAGTTTGTTTCTTATCATCAGTCTCTGCGTGACTGCTCTCTTTGTGGATCAACATCAGAGGATAGTTGACGATAAGTCAGGCACGCGTGTGTGCGCAGTGCGTGTCACTCAGCCCGGTAAGCCACAGTTTTTTTTTTTCCCCCTCCTCCCCAAGTCGCCAAATATGGAGAGGAGGCATGAGTAGAGGACAGCTGAAAGGTACAAAGTGCACTAAAGCGGATGAGTGATTTCGAAACAGGGCATTGAAATGAATTGTAGAAATGAAGAAATTGTGAAAATTCAAACAGAGAAGAAGAACATGACATGAGAAAGACAGAAGGAAGGACCATACGTGGATTTGCCGTGTCGGACAAACTGAGCCACGCAGGAATTCTGTTTGTGTTGTTGTCTGAGCACCGCTGGAGAAAGCTTCAAGTAAAAGCAAAGCTCGAGTAATATGTGTGCGGTTAATCGCTGCTGGTCTCAAGGGACAACATGGTTGCCAGAAATAAGAAATCATTTCCACGTTACCCGCATTACCTGTTAGATCTGCTAATCCACCCGATGAAAGTTGTTTTAATTGGTTTGTCCAATCATTCAAATGGTGTTTTTTAATTTAATTTGAAATGCTACGTCTGACTCATGGCAGGCCTAATCCTGTTATCAATGAAACTGTTTTTTATTGGCAGAAATCTGGTTTAAGTGAACTCTTACAGGAAGTTTGGAAGTTCAAAGCCGTAAACCTTAACACTTCACATATTCATTCGTAGAGGAGACATCTCTTACTGTACATTATTAATGACACCAGAAGTTCCATTTGACAAGGTGTGCACTGCCAGGTGTCTGAACATGTTGACGCTGGCATCTACTCCTTCGCTTCCAAGTGGCGCAGCAGGCTTTTGGTCCTTGTGGTTGCACAGTTGTTATCGGTGTGTCAGAGGCGCTGGTAGACAAGTGCCGGGTTGGATGTCCCCGTGGAAGATACAACGCGATAAAGTGCCCTCTGGGGTGCCCTTCCATGGCTTCTGCGTGCCTCTGAATGGTTAGATAGTTAATAGTCCCCTGTGCATTTTAATTATGAGGTGTAGTTGTAACACTTCACACCACATAATGAAACTATTTTAATCTCAATCAGGGTTTAAAACTCTTTTTCTTTTTTTCCCTCTTGCAGCCCGAGTCTGCCCCACTGGCGGGGGGTCCCATGTGTCTTTTATTGTCATATCCAGCTTTTGGAAACAGCTGATGTGAAGATTGACACTTTTTTCTAATCATCATATGCAGAAGCTGTACAGCCTGAACTCGGGTTAATCTCAGCGCCTGTGTGTCTGTCTGCCGGGCACATACACACAATCAGACACATCCCCTTCCCGCAGCCTCTCTGCCCTTGTCAGCTCAACACTGGCCCAACCAATCAATGAAGCAATCAATCAGCTGATCATGAGATCAGACCCTCAGGCTGACAGCTGATCTGTTGCTCAGTCAAATAATTGATTGGCATTGATCAGTTAATGCTGCAGGTAACTGTTTGATTGAGAAGCCTGTTTCACAGAGAGGATTAGAGGTGAGTATTGGTCCAGAAGCTGCTCATTGACTTTGCTGATGAAGTACACACTTATCTTTATTATTTTCCAAGGAGATATATTAATCTTATTCATGGCACAACGCATTCCACTTTATATTTACAGCATGGATTTAAAACAGAGGTTACTCTGGTTAATAAAGAGAAATCAACCAGTAAGTGCAGAATAGATGAAATGAATGGGCTCTCAGAGCATTTCTCTCAGAGCAAAAGGTCTAAATCTAAATGTTCAGTGTCCATAAAAAATCTGTTTATTTTCTGAAATTCAATTTTAGATAGACTACCAGTGTCAATCAGTCAGCCTTGGCAACACTCAAGCAAGTCTGGGGAATATTTTGCTTTACAAGAATTCAGTTTTTCTGTCTCTCTTTCTTGGCGGAATAAAATTTGAGCCAGCACAATCAAAACAAATATCAT
This sequence comes from Chaetodon trifascialis, assembly GCF_039877785.1. NCBI lineage: Eukaryota > Metazoa > Chordata > Actinopteri > Chaetodontiformes > Chaetodontidae > Chaetodon > Chaetodon trifascialis. The sequence goes on from NC_092064.1 coordinate 16,412,336, forward strand.
TTCACTTCAATCTCATTCGAAGACTGTTTCACCAGCTCCTTCTGTTTTGAAACAGCGCTGATGGATGGTATAGCCTGATTGTTTTTTTTTTTTTTTCCTCACCTCATCAATGTCTCACCCCCCCACCCCCCCACCCCCCCACCCCCGTATCTTGCATGAAACAGGTCTCATATCAGTGAAGTAGAGAACAAAGGCAGCAAACAAATGACTGAGACAACATCCATGAGCTTCCACATTTGAAGCACCACCTGGGTTTATGAAGAAATAAAAGTATGTTGGATTGACCTTCCACTTCACCCAGCCCGTTCACCAGCGGTGCAGACCAAATTTAGGTCAGACCAAATTGGGAGGAAGCTATAGCCAAAATAGAATAGCAGCCACCCACAGGAGAACCACCCCACCTCCAGTCTGTGAATTACAGAATGATATTTGGTCTCACGGGGTTTCGTGGAGGTTTGAGCTTCACCAGCTCAGTCGCACCAGCAAAGATGGCCGGATGCATTTGAATGGCAGTTTTGTTTCATTAATGGAATTTTGTGGACAGTGCAGGGAAATATTGCATTACTGATCAACAGCAATGTGCTTTTGTTTTTTCATAATAACAAGTCTGTTTTCTTCCATTGTATGCACTGTCAAACTGCAGGTGACCTGCGCTGTAGTCCTGTGCCTGAACACATTGTGTGAAAGAGGCACGCTGCAGACATGCTTCTTTGCCTGTGCAGACATTGTGGTGGCTTGACAGAGGGGATGTAGGTTGGGGAAAGCAGCTACCCTCCAACAAAAGAAGAGAAAGTACCTTTCAGCAAATCCAAAATCGTCTCATTTATATGTTGTGTCATTCACTGGCTACCTTCTCCCTGGTAAACCTACATTCAGAAATTAGCCAGGTTACGTTTGACCCCTGCTGCTTTGCTGTGAGGATGACCAGACTTCTTGAGTGCTAAGCTAGGTGCTTTGTTGACACCTGATGATCAGTAAATACCTTCAAACCATAGGCTTGCTGCTTTTTAATACACAATGCCTCTTTTTCTTTTCCTTTTTCAGGTGTTAGATATAGAGACTGTAACATATGGATGGGTATACTTTGGGGACAAGCAGTATAATTAATTGTTTCTGATGTTAAGTAATTAGTGAAGTGATATAATTATCCTTTAACGAGTAAGTGACATTTTCCAGTTCTAAAATCTGTAATGTAGCGAGAAAATAAAACCAGCTCTCAGGACACCTGTTTATTTCCACGAGAGAAACAGAGTGAGGGAAAGAGGAACAGAGATGTTACAGCATTGTCCTTCAGAGTAGCAAGGTTACAGTTTAATGGAGCCAACACGAATGCCTCTCCTGACACATCCTCCCCACCATGGCCATCTATTAGAGGGGGGGGGGGGGGGAGAGAGAGAGAGAGAGAGAGAGAGAGAGAGAGAGAGAGAGAGAGAAGGACAAAGTGGGACAGAGCATCATAGACTGACAGAGAGAAAGAGAGAGAAAGACTGCCAAATCATGGCCTTCTATCACCACACTGATGCAGAGAGGGAGATGGAGGGGGAGTGCAGTGGCAGGGAGAGAGGTAGAGACCCTGACACCACCACAACGTGGTCATCCATTACCCCTGAAATTACAGGGAGGGACGGAGCTGAGGCAGACAGATGGAGAGAGAGAGTGCAGTGATAGTAACAAATATGTATTAGGTGGAACAGTCTGAATTATCATTCTTAGTTTTCTGTCTTGTACTAAATGCTTTGCCAAAGCAATGTTGGATTTTGAGAAAAAGGAGCAAGGAGAGATGTTTTGTGAGGAGGGGTGGGAGTTCGATGTAGAGATAGACAGAAGGAGATCAGCGAATAGAGGACAGGAGCGATGGAGAAAGCAGATATAGAGTTGGTGAATGTCTATCTCCCTGGGCTCAGGCTGGGAAAGAGTGATGGGAAGAAGATAAGGAGGAGAGGAAAAGTCAATAGAGAGAGCATGACTGAGTGACAGGAGCAGAAAGACCATCAGAGAGAGGAGGAGAGAGAGAGACAATGCAAGTTTTTTTTTCTGTATTCTGATCCCTGGAGGGTGTTTAGACAGGTCACTGCGCTCTCAATCCAGTGCAGGTTAGCATGTACATGTTACCGTACTTTGTACTTGGAAAAAAGGTTATTAAGCTGAGGTAACTCTTCTCTGTATACAGTGCCAGTGAGTGACTAGTCTCTTCTCAGCTCAGGTTATTTTGTCTGTAGAGTGGAGGAAAGTGATAATAAGACTAAGAACAGGTTCTAGCTTCCAGCTTCTGGAAATGAAAATAGTGTAGAACATGAAAGTCGAATGTTACACTAAAAATATACTGTTGTTGTTCAGGCTTGAATTCTGCCAAGAGGGAATCCTGCTTAAATCATTTGGCATAGGGTAAATATGACTAGGAGCATGCTCTACCCATGCATTATATTCATGCATATATGAAAATTTCATGAAATATATGATACCAAATTACGCGGAAAGAGAAGACTCTAATTTAAACAGGAAAAGGTTAGATGTGTCAGGTCACAGTGTCTTAATAAAGTATATCTGATTCTGATTCAAAAACAAAACAAATCACCTTTAGAAAACGCTAAATTGAAGTTTGACATTTAACCCTAACGTCCATTAAAGGTACAGTAAAACCTGGGGTTTGAATAATTAATCGCATCACATATGTGATCCTTGGCTTGCTGCTCGTTTGCTATGTTAGATATGCACAACACTCGCTTGGCCATTGTAGATAAAATAAAGAGAATCAAGAGGGAAAGAGGGAACAGGGAAAAGGAAGTGATCAGGGAAAAAAGACAAGAAAATGAAAAAAATGGAAGGTGAAGAGCAAAAATGTGAGAGGAAGAAAACTTGATACTTTAAGATAAAGAATTTAATCTTGAGGTTTTGTGCAGATAGAGCGATGCTCAGGGAGCTTGTGTGTACATGTGTGTGAAGAGTCTACTGACATTTTACCTTGTGTATTGGTGTTGAGCACTCAGCGCGATAGCCAGTTTGCGTGTGGGTGTGTGAGCTTGTGCGTGTGTGTGTTTATGTGCGTCAACAGCTATATATTTAAAGATATATGTGAAAGACGGTATGCATCAGGTAAAGCTGATAAAGCATTCAGCCTGATAACAAGGTGTGCATTAAGATGTTCCTTCCAGAGTGTTTGTGTATGTGTCAAGATTAAGTGCTCAGCTCGAAAACAGACTGTGTGTGTGTGTGTGTGTGTGTGTGTGTGTGTGTGTGTGTGTGTGTGTGTGTGTGTGTGTGTGTGTGTGTGTGTGTGTGTGTGCGTAGATACAATATAATAGATATGACATGAACAGACACCAGACAGAGAGAGACAAAGCAGCAAAACTGAGTCCATATACTAGAGAAGGAAAGTTTGTGTTCATGTAACACCACTAATGAAGTGCAGAGTGTGTTGAAGGAGGTGAGAGGGCAAATACCAAAACTCACAGAGTATTAGAAAAAGTAATGGCATCATTTTAGCCAAATGTTTCACTTGAAAGAGTTTCAAGTTGTTCTAATCAAGATGTTACAATAGCAAATTACTGCTTGAGGAAAGTACTTGAAAGCCAGCTGTAATTGGTGATTAATCTAATGCTGAAAAAATAAGATATCTATTAAGCCACATAGACTTCTAAGTCCCTGTTAGCCAATTTAGCTTATTAAAACACAGACTTTTAGAGCATTCTCAGGTGATGCAAATTAGCAATACTGTTAATAATTGGGATCAGACATAATTCTTTTAAAACTTTTCACTCCCAATCCTGCTCATTATTGCAGCTCTCTCTTTCCACCCTTATGCCCTTATACTGTCATGAATACAGTATGGAAACACCTAAGGGAGTAAAAACGCACAACATCCGTGGCATTGATACATATATTCAGCATCAAAGCTACATAAAATGTGTCCCCCAACCACAGCGTGTATTCCCTTTCTGAAATGATGGTGTGTGAGTGTGTGAATGTGTCTGAGCGTCTGCCTGCACATGTGCCTGTAAAAGCCCAGATTCAATCAGTCTCGTTAATTAGCAGCAGATGTGTTGCTTCCCAAATTAGAAAGTGATGATTCAGTGAAAGCGTACCAGCACTCTGCTGTGTTCCTCAAATATATGAGGAGGACAAAAAAAGGCAAAAAAAAAAGGGGGGGGGGGCAAATTCCTTTCATTTATTGAAACATGCCTACCCTAAATAATGTCGAAAAGCTCAAATTAAACAAAACAAAAAAAGATAGATAGATATGGTTTTGGTTTGTGTGATGATAAAGATATGTAGGCGGTGGACAAATGATCAGTGAAATGATGAGCAGGAATTAATTATATTTCCACAACTTGCCATTACAATCAACATGCCTCTCACACTGTCAAGGCTCATTTTGGCCATATTGTTTTATTTGGAGGTTGAGCATCTGTCTGTGGTGCTCCAGTAAATTGCAATATGTGTACTTAGAGCTGCTCACCATGTGGTCAAATAGCAGTAGTATAATAATAATATTTGCTCCTGCACTCACCTGTCTCCTGTTGACTCCTTGTGGAGAGCTAGAAAGGGATAAAAACTGTAATTATTGCTTTTGTTGCACATTTTCAACAGGGAAGATGACAGCTGGACACAGTTGTTACCTTTCCCCTAAGAAATGCTATTATGCAACTCTCTCAACACTTTGCCGCTGACTGTATATTTCCAACACTGTGTTTGCTTCACTGAGTCAGAGTTGCTGTTAAACAGTTTTCAGGGCTCTCAAATGGTTGTGGCTTGGCTCCAAAATGCTCATTAAAGAATTTTATAGTTATGATCACTCAAGTGTGCGGAGCTGAGCACTGCGGCAGTGCCACGTCCTCAGTTCTCCAATAGAGAACGGCGTGGGACCGTGCAGCACAGCAAAGGTGTGGCGCAGCGCTACATGGAAAATCACATTTCAGCTCAGCATGATATGGTACTGTACAGCACAGCATGAAAGACCACAGCGTGGTAAAGTACAGCATAGCATAGCATAGGATAGTAGGCCTGTTTCACTCTAGATTAAGTCAGCAAAAGAGCACAGATCACTGGCCCGTTCGGGTCTTGCATGAAACAGCATGTTACAGCTTGGCAAGGCGTCGCATAGCAAGGCACTGAATTGCACATATCAGATTAGCAAAGCACAGACAAAGAAAAATGCTTCAGTCTGGGCGAGTATGCTGGTTTCTCAGGGTCCTCTGGATCTTCCACAGTCTAAAGACATGCAGGTTAAGCAGACGTGTAAACTCTCATTTGCCTGCAGGTGTAAGGTAAGTGTGATGGGGTCATATCCCTATGACTGACGGGCACATCCGGACTGTTCAGTATGTACCCTACGTCTTGCCCAGTGCATCCTGGGTTAGTCTCCAGTCTCCCTGCAACCCTGTGGCTGAACATGATGAGCAGAAAATGTTTGAATTATTAACAACCATTTTAACAGTCACTGTCAAGGCTAATTTGCAGTAAAAACAGGCTAAGAGTCTGCAGCCACACTAACTGCTCCATGAGGCTGCACTTTGAGCTCAATGCTAATATGAGCATGCTAACAGTGCTAGCAAACTGATGGTTTATCCTGTCAGCACGCTCATATTTGCTCATTAACTCGAAAGTACAATGCTAAATGATGACTGAGCATAGGAATAGTCACAATTCATCCAACAGATGTTGAGATATTTCAGTCAAAATTGGTGGACAAACCAAGTTCAGTGTTCCTAAAAAAAAAAAATATCCAATAACTTCAGTTGATTTTGTAGATGTTCCCTCTTATCACTCATCTCTGTAAGGACTGGAAACAAAACAGATTGAGACTGCGAGTGGTAACGATGCACAGCGAACAGGTGATGCTCTGGACTCGAACTCGTGACGTGACCAGTATGTGAGATGTCCGTGCTGCTCCTCGGAGCCCTCAGCCCTGCTGTGCTCTTTTCTCTTCCGTGCTGAGGCGTTCTGTTTCATGCCAAGCAGGCTAACTACACTGTTATGCTTCGCTGGTGCGTCAACTGCTCTGCTGCCTCGTCTGCTTATGTGTGCGAGAGAATGAATGAGTACGAGGATAAGTGAGTGAGAGACCAAAAGAGAGGTGCGAGGTGAGAAAGAAAGGAGGAGAGAAGCAGGAAAAGGAGAGTGGAGAAACATACAGTTTACAGGAGGAGGGGGAAAAAACACAAGTTGTGACAAAATGAGAAATATAAAAAGCAGATGGAGAGAGGAGTTGGAGAACGGATCACAGCTCAGACCGTCCACTCCAATCTGCTGTGGCTTTTTTTGCCTGATGAAACTGAAACTATGTGTTTTGGAGAGATGAGACCGGGGAAAATTTCCAAATTTCACTGATGCGGCTCACATCACCGTCAACCATCTGTTGCTGTTCAAATTTAAAAACATGTTGATTTCCTATTTTTGAAATTTAGCGTTTACAGTTCCTCTCGTTCCCTCTGGCTCTTTTTGCTCACACACACTGTCTTCTGATCCACTGATGCTTTCGTGTCTCCCCGTCTCTCACATGAGCTCCATGACAGGCTGCAGCGTTGCTCCTGAGGGGTTTTGCTCCTTCTTTAAACCAGCACATAACAACTATCCAAGACGAGTGAAACAGAGAGTAATACTCTTATGGGTAATTCTTGCAAGTCATGGATTGGAAAGAAAAACAGAGTCCCCTGCTAAGACTCACAAGTGCTTTTGTCTCACTGAAAAATTTTCACTGAACACAGAGAAATAAAAAAACCACTCCATGTGTACATAAAAACATCAGTGTTGGGCATCTTGTTTTATTAATGTTCTTCCCTGAGATGTTGTGAGCATCAGTGAAGTCGCTGAAATACCAGGGTCTCCTGACTCCTGCCCTTGGGTCTGTTTTTATGGGCTTTCGGAATAGCTGTCTGAAGCCTGACAGGATATTTATGGAGACCTGTGCAGGTTCCCTCCTGACACATTTGAGAACAACACAGCAACTGAGAGAGAAAGAGAAAGAGATAAGACAACGTAAAGGCAAACTTACATACTGTAAAACTCAAAGCTGCACCAATCAATAACCTTATGTTAAGCGTGGGTCATAATGTAAAAGGAGCTGCTCATAGAAACAAACCCACAGAGTTTGAATGGAACTGACACTGCAGTTCCCTTCAGCTCTAGGGAGCCTAATAGCATCTCTCAGCTCATTTGTTTGGGTTTTCTGGCCTGCAGCCTTGTTTCCAGCTACATCAGGCAGGTGAGAAACCTCCGATAAACCCAATTTACACTACCTGCTCAGCAGCAAACAACAGGAAGACAAAGTTAGCAGCAAGCTGGTGAGCCTAGAGGAGCACTTAGCAGCTAAAGAGCCACATGTGTCCCTCAGGAGCTGGTGCAGAGAGCAGATACTGGGCTGATGTAACTCCAGAAGCACAACTCAAAATGAATGTTGCTCCATGTCTGCTGGACGTGTGCATCAGCAACAGTTTGCTAACACGTTCTGTATTGTGTGTACAGCTTCTTGTGCTGCCCCCAAGTGGCCAAAAATCTTTTGTCTCGGTCAAGGACATGTCATGGCTGTGGCAAATAGATGAAGGCATGGATACACTAAAGCAACCAAAGCTATTGGGTTAAATGGTTCATTAATGCAAATCGCAAAATCCCCAGTGCTACATCCATATGTTTTTAAATATCATGTTGCAAGATGGGCAGCATGGTAGTGCAGCAGGTAGTGCGCGTGCCTCACAGCAAGAAGGTTGCCGGTTCGATTCCTAGGCGGGCCTTTCTGCGTGAACTTTGCATGTTCTTCCTGTGCATGCGTGGGTTCTCTCTGGGTACTCCGGCTTCCTCCCACAGACCAAAAACATGCTTATTAGGTTAATTGGTGACTGTGAAATTGCCCCTAGGAGTGAGTGTGAGTCTGAATGGTTGTTTGTCTTGTGTGTTGCCCTGTGATCGACTGGTGGCTGGTCCAGGGTGTACCCCGCCTCTCGCCCATTGACAGCTGGGATAGGCTCCAGCCCCCCCGCAACCCTGAAAGTGATAGGCAGTATAGAAAATGGATGGATGGATGTTGCAAGATTTTGAATATTATGGCACAAGAAAAGCTTTATGCATGGCTGTAGCACTGGGCTTGTTGGGATTTTGTATTGTTTTAGACTTAAATGATTTGAAACCTCTGTTCTCCACCTACAAACAAGAGCAGTTCCTTTTGATGGTCTCCTAATTAATGTAAGAGGAGGTTTGAATTGTGAAGAATCCCAGCTTATGTAATTGATCAATCAGCATGACTTGCATTTAAGTTGTGGAGCATGACTTGCATAAAAGTTGTGGAAAGCACAGTCCTTCTTTAGCCTGAGTTAGAACAACTTTGTTTTGCAGATGCACTGTGAGTGTGTGTGTCTGTTCATTCAGGTGCTGTTATATTATCATTCAAAGGCGGCTGTGAGTTTCTGCTCTACACTTTCCACAAGTCAGATCTTAAATTAAATGAAAAAAAGAAATGTCTTTCTAGCTGAGCCATGAAACATATTAAGTCAACAGGCACTTAAACTCTCTTCAGTTAGGCCTATAATTTATTCACATTCTCATGGTAAGCGTGTTTCACACACACACACACACACACACACACACACACACACACACACACACACACACACACACACACACACACACACACACACACACATATAAATGCTTTCTTTCTCATAACATTGCCTCCCTTTTACTAAGTCACAGCCATCCCTCTGTCCATCTGTCCTAACTTCCTGCTCCAATGCATCCTGAGGGACAATCCAACACACTTGCATACCAAACAGGCTGCTGGTTATCTACTGTAAAAATATTCATATTTTAGAGGTGCGTGTTTTCATCCAGTGTTGAGGTGAATTTCCCAAAAGTTAACATTCGTGTATATGCTCAATAGGGTGGAAAAAATATTACTAATTACTCGACTCACCTCTGCTGTAACTCACTTCTTGTGACATAGCCATGCTAACAGCTACATGTACACATTCCACACTTTTTCCTGAAAGAGTTCTTGTTTTCTTGATTCTCACTTAGTAAAAGAAAATCTGTCCTTCAGCCTCAGTCAGGCTGTACCACGATGAAGCAAATCCCAATACCTTGTGACAACTTGCCATCTAAGTACCCACATTCCCACTCATCAGTCCTTTAAGTCACCTCATGCTTTTCCTTCAATGCTCCAGCACGTGCTTACATTTTCTTGTTGTCGTGGTTTGTCATAAGTACAAAAGCTGCATGTTTTGAAAACCACAAAGTAATTCATTGTGTTTTTTTTGTCATGCTGATAGAGATGAAATAGGCAAGGCTGTGCACTGACACTGAATCCCATCGAGTGAATGTGAAAGTTCAATTTATGAAACTGTTCACCTTTAAACTGAGCATTTTTGTATCAGGTACTTTGCTGGTTGAGAATCATATTTACATAAACACCTTGTGCACCCTCACCCATCCGTAACAGATACAGCTGGCCTCCCCCCATCTGGAACAGCTTTCCACAGGGGAGAGGAGGAGAGGTGAACACACACAGGCACAGACACTGCCCACCACACAGGAGCATACAGAGAAAGTCTGGCAAGTCAAATATGTGTTTAGATTTGGTTTTTAGAAACACTGGGGTTTGTATTTCCCAGGTTTTCACTTGGAGAAGGGAGGAGGAGGTCAAACAAACACATGACTTTGACTCAGGAGACCGCTGTTCGTGTCCCACAGATACCAGCAATTTTCTGTACTATTTAGTAGTGAGATCCTTATTCTGCTGGAAGGGCTTCAAAATAAAATACATTAGAAGGATGCTAACAAAATAAAGGCTTGCAGGAAATGTTTACCTTATTAATAGACCATCTGAAGTGTTGATATCTGCCATGTAAACAGTGAAAAGCAGCTCCCCCACTGCTAAAGCACTGCTTCAAGGACGGCAAGCATAACTTCACTAAAGCTCGAGCAGATACACACCGGCGCGCACACACACACACACACACACACACACACACACACACACACACACACACACACACACACACACACACTTGAATGCAGGTACACACACAAGACATCACAGACTTTTTTTTTTTTTTTTTTTTGCATGCTCTGACATCCGTCCACTCACACACACTTTCACAGTGCCCACACACTCTTAAACTAACACCCCCCACCTAAGCAGCTACATACATGATGGGTTAATCGTGTTGATCTATTATGTATAATGAGGTGAATAGTTAACGATTCATAAGATCACATAATTAATGATGAAAAAGATAAGGGAGTTCTGTGTGTGCACACATGCACTAGTGTGTCGGTGTGCTGCGTAGTGTTTTTGTGTGTATTTGTGAGTGTGGACTCCTATAATCAGAGGCTGTTATCCTTGTTAGAACAACTAAATGAAAGAGGTGAACAATAAGCTTAAAACAAACAGGCAATATGCTAATTGGCAGTAACACCCAGTAGCTGCAGCAGACCAGACACTGGCAAAAACAAGCATGTCATCTGGGTTAAGTAAGTAATTTCATCTCATAAAGGGAAAACCCTCGCCATAAATGCTGTTATGTGTATGGTTCCTCGAGATGTGTGTGTAAACGGATGCTTCTCAAAACTAAATTTTAGCCGGAGTTCATTAGGTGTCACGTTTAAATTTGATTTGGTCCTCTCTTCAATGCAAACCTGGGTTATTTCTGATACGCACTCCCATTTCAATTCAGCGCTGTTGGCCAAAAAGCTTTTCATCATCAAACCACAGCACAGCATACATAAAAACTCAAAGCATGCAGTAACGAACAGGCCAGGTTCGCTTCAGGGCAGTATGCAAGTTTCATCGAGGAGGGAGGTGATTGGTTGTTTTGTTTTCCCTGAAGATTGTCCAAAAGAAAAAGAAACTATTACTTATTTGTGGACAAGATCACAATTGAAACAAAGAAACATAAGTTTGAATGCACTTCAAAACCCTTTGAAGTAGCAAGCACGGTGTTGCTCCTTGTGCCACTGGGTTGATTTGTTCAGATTCAATAATGGGGCACAGATAGTTTCTTCAGGGGATGGTGCTGCAATTACATAACTAACCTAAAAAAAGGGATGTCATTCTCCTTCACACACTCCCCTTTTTCTGTATTTAGCCCTGCAGCCTCTATGCTATATCCTTTACATAGCGTTTAACCTCACAATTAATAGTTCGGTGTTTGTTTTTTATACCCTGTAAGTCTGAATGAGATGCCAGGCGGCTGATCTCAGGTCACATTCATAATTTCCCAAATAATTACAGAGGTTAGAAAAGGCGTTTTGTCAGGATGTAGTCTCTTTCCACTGCTCATCAGTTGCTTATTCTTCAGACCTAATATGAGAGAGTGAAATAATCAAGGTATACACTCCTGCGCTGTAGCCCTCATGCTTATGTATCCGTTTTTGAATTGCTAATAAGAATTCAAGTATCATTGAGTGATGCCGGTGTGTGCTCATGTTTATCTCGCAGGGAAAGCCGCATTTGTCTCTTCTCTCAATATATCCACACAGTCCATCACCTTATAATACATTAAGCGTGTCGGTGAGGTGAAACATGCAAATGTGGAGCCACAGACACAACAACGTATGAATCGTCTGATGACAAACACGGAGTTACTTGACGCTGACAACCCCTTTCAGAAGAGGAATATGCAACAGTCTCTCAAACCACACAGCAGTCTAATTTGAATGAGGGATTTTTTTGAACTTTTCCTGACCGCAGACATAAATTAAATATATTTAGAAAGGAAAATACACGGACCAATACATTGAAATATGCAGTAGCTCTCAGTAAATCTTGACTTGCAGTATAAGACGCATGAGACCACGTCCCATGGTTTATATAAAATTCTGTCTTCACGGGAATGAAAGACTTTACCTGCAGATGTCCAACGTGATTTCATGGGATGGCGTATAAATAGCGTGCCACTTTTCACGTGTCATTTAGGACTGTCCGCATTTAATGAGTTTTGGATGAGCAGGAAAGGACTAAGTCAGGCAGGTTAACTTGGAAATGTAAGTTAAAACAAGCCAACATTGACTTTTGTCCTGTGCTTGTTTGACCCGTCCATCCACAGCAGCTTTATCCCTATATGGACTCTCACTCTCTGTGACATTCATGTCTTAAATGACATTTGAAAAGCTTAATGTGGATGTTTCATGACACACAAAAGCAACAATGCCTTGTGACAGTGGCATGTTATTCATACGCCATTTGGCGAGACCAGGCTGAGATAGCATAATCATAAAAAGGACAAAAACAGAAAGGGCAACTGCTCAGATCTCATTTTGAATCTTGTTACTACCAGCTGTATCCACGTCAGCCCCATATTACATAATGCAATACCATCGCTGTAAAAAAATTACAAATAGCTATTTCCCATTTCCAAAACTAGCATTTGCTGTGCACGGTATAATCCTGTTTTGGTTTGTTCAGTAATGTATTATTGCTGCGCCTGGCCTGTGTGAGGCTCCCTGGATAGTGAGCGCTAAATGAAATCTCAGCTAACAAGACAGAGGGCATTCAGGGACACATCAGCTTCTTATCCCAAACCAATACAGTGACGACAAGATCAAAGTAATGAACGTTCGCTTGGTGGCCACAGCTCTTCCAGCTAACCCTAAACTATCATGCTCTCTCACGAAACTGATTGCAACTCGAGAGATCCGTCATTAGGGCTGCTGAGACAATGTTTAGGCTAAATGCAATATTACCCTAAACCAGATGAGCCGTCCTGAGGGTCTTGAATTGGATTAACTGCCACTGTGCAAATCGTTATCATGTTTCTCTTCATTTCCTGTTATATTGCTTTCCTCTCTTTTGTGTTTTTGGGGTTTTGATGGGGCTTTTTCATGATCACAGAACAGAAGAACATTCTTTTGTAACTTTCGATTAAAACACTCTTTATACCGGTTGTTTAGTTTTATACTTTTTGCTCAGATTGGGCATAGAGAAACTCTCCTTCTCTGTCACACCTGAATATCTTCAATTAGTGCAGGGAGCTGAGCCAGCAAACTCCCATTTACAAGTTTGCCACTCTTACCATTAAAATATCTTTGCTCACATTTACTGAACAGCAACACTTAAAGTGATACTGTTGTGCACTCACCTTGCTAGACTTCTGACTGTCAGGGTCTGTTTTCTTTTCTCTCTCAATGAGGCTCACAGTACAAAGTTATCTTTGTGCATTTTGTTTCTTGTTTGCTTTCACTTTTGTATAGAAGGAACAGCAGACAGAGAAGCAGATGGACGTATGAGACGGGCAGGCAGCAGTGAGGAGTTAAGGACACATACTGTACACAGTGCTTATATTATCAAATGTCTCAGAACCTCCATGTGCTTATGTGAATTGTGAATTGTGAAGTGCTGTTTTCAATTTCCATGTCCCATATGACGTTTCCACATGTGACCTGTCTGCCTCTGTGTGAATTATATGTGTTTGTCACATTACACAGCTTATTGCACAGTATTGCACTGTGACATGAAGTGACAGACAAAAGCAATCAAACAAGAGGAAATAAGGTGAAATTTGTCCATGCTCTTGTTCACTGAGGCTGCTTTGTTATTGTCCCTGCATGCAAGAGAAAGTGGCAAGGCAAATACTGAACTAATGATGAGTTTTGTTTGATTTTACTGACGTAAATGACTAGCGGGTACAGTAATTCACCAAAGGTTAGTGTTTACTTAGTGAATACACATGTTCGATATGAATAAATACATTAACATTTATTAAAAGCAATTTGAATACGGGGCTTTTTTTTTTCCAAAGCAGGAATTTCCTTACATACATTACTTTGTCCTTCACTCGACAATATGGTCATTTTTCTATCACATTCCACTGTAACATAATAACACTCCTTTATATTTCTATGTGATAGAGAATATGTAGTATTTTTTGTTGTATATTGCAGAAATGTGATATATTTAACAGTACATTGTAAGTGCTGTATATTGAACATTTGAGGATATATTAGATCTCATATCTGGAAAATCCACTGCTTAAAAGTCGCTCAGCCAAATGCTGTCTGACCTCCCTGAGCCCTGCCTTGTAAGCAAAATGACGGCAGCTCAGTGCTTAACCCCCTTGCCACAGCTGCTAGCCTTTTAAATATGCAGCAAAAGGCTGTTGCTGTTAAGCTATGCTATAGCCGCTAGCTGATGACAATAAGTGCTAAAGCCGCTAGTCTTTTAAATAACCTACACCGTAGAAGGCTTTTGTTGCTTGAGCTTGGGGCTAGGTGTGAGCTGTTTAATATGCAAGCTGGTGGCATTAAGGGGTACGGCTGCTGGCGCTATTATTAATATAGAGCATAAGGCTAGTGATACAGAGTGCTAAAGCTGCTAGCTGTGATGCCCAGGGAAATCCCTGCTGCTGACCTTTCTCTGACAGGATGAAACCTGACACACACACATAGTAATGACGGCTGGGAGGGAGGAGAGGAGGGAGTTAGAGAGGAGAATGGCGATGGGAAACTTAAGAGAGAGAGACAGTGATAGGGGAATTAGGAAAATAAAGGAGACGGACTTGGGGAAAGAAAGCAGCTACAGAACATGTGCTTTGGGGAAGAAAGACAGAAAGTGGAGGGGGAATGAGAAGAGCCGATGTGAACTGAAGGGAGTGCCGATGGCAGCGCTGTCATTGTAACAAAGGACGATATCAGCAGAGTAGACCAGAGGAGGAGAACTTAAAATGATGATGCAATGAGACCTGAGAAGAAGAGGTAACAGGTGGGATGGGCCAAGTGATCCAAGAGGACAGGTGTGCAGCCCAGACGAGCGACAACAGGTGGATAGAGAGAAGTGGAAGATACAAGACGTGCAATGACAGAAAACCCAAACAGAGGGGTCTCAAGTGGAAAACAACAGGTGAGAGGAGCGCTCGCTCAAAGTGGAGAAGAAGATGTGTGAAGATAGAGGTAAAAAAAGGGGGGAAGAGGAGGGAGGAGGAGAGGATAAGAGACAGCAAGCAGAGCACACAGCAATTCCCTCACAGCAGTGTTGGTGAGGCTGTAATTTAACGCTCCGTCAGGTCGCAATCAGAGCCTGTGTGCATGCATGTGTGCGCGTGCCTGCCTATGCGGGCGTGCGTGCGTGTGTGTGTGTGTGTGTGTGTGTGTGTGTGTGTGTGTGTGTGTGTGTGTGTGTGTGTGTGTGTGTGTGTGTGTGTGTGTGTGTGTGTGTTGGCAAGCGAGCCAGGAGGGACAGTTAGACACACACCAGACACACACATTGGAGGGAGGGGAGGGACGGGGGAACACAAACAAATGAATAGATGAGCAGACGGAAGGGACCGGCAGGGCAGATCCCTGGGCTTTGTCAAGATTTTGTTTCTCCACTTGTCTGTTTAGAGACATGTCCCTTTGGGACTGGAGACTGAGTCAGATGAGAGAAGTTGAGAAGTAAAAGGTCGAGAGGGGAGGAAGTGGAGGGGAATGAGAGAAGGAGACGAGGAGAGAGGAGAGAGGAGAGGCAAGGAAAAAATTATATATATATATACAGTATATATATATATACAGCCATCAAGGCATACAGGAGTAGAATACAGTAGCAAAGCAGAAGAGGGGCTACAGTGTGAGGAGAGTGATGGATGAGTTAGGCGGAGGAATGAAGACTGGAGAGGAAATAAGAGGAGAGACTGCTGGGGGATCAAAGCAAAAATGGGAGAGGAGAGCAGAGAGGAGGAGGGGAGGAAAGAGGACATTGGGAAATGGGAGGGGGGAGTCAAGGAGAAAAGGGGATAAGAAGGGGAGGTGAGGATTGGAGAAAATAGAGAATGAGATGGGACAGTAATGGAGAAGAGAAGAAAGGGAGAAGAGGAAAATGCAGGGGAGAGGAGAGGGAGAGACGATGGGATTAGCAGAGGGTTGGAAAGAGAAGAGGGAAGAGAGAACCATAGGGGAGGGGAGAGAGGACCAAAATGAGTTTCTTTTTCATCCAGAGTAGAATAATCCTCACAAACTGCAGAGATAAAGGGAGTTCAAAGGACTAGTTAGAATGTGGGGGGAAAAAGGAAGGAGGCATTTCCTTGCATCTGAGCTCAGACGACTGAGGAAAAAAGTGCCAGTTTTTCACATCTGAGTGCGCTGTTAGATAACTGTTAGCTTACAGATAGCAACAACAACCAGAGGAGCGCTAGCCACATTATCAAGCTTGTTAATTAATAAATTAGCCTGCCATTAGTCTGGATTTCCGTTTTGCTCTCCACCAGCTCCTTTGGGAAATAACTGGCTAACTAACTCTTCAGTGAATGTTCACCAGCTAGTTGCTCATTCGGTCTGCGTGCTGTTTGGTGGTTGGCAGGTAGCGTACAGTGATGAGACGAACGAGAGCAGTGAGACTCACCCAAAACAGTAAAACTAAAAGTTGCTCTGAACCTCTGCAGACCTGGTTGATGAATATCTGTGGGGTGGCCTTTATGGGCGAGCCCTTTCACATTCAAGTAATCAAGTGATGCATTGTTTCTTGACTGGCTTTTTATAGTTCTAATTGTCTGTTAAAGTGTTCGCTGCAGGCGCCTTGTTTCACAAATGAGCCACTCTGAAGCAGCTGAACAGAGAAGAACAAACACATACACACGGACACATTTTGATCTAAATGATTTATTTATATCCACATCATGACCAGAATTAGGAAACGCATTAATATTACAGATGCAATCTTCGAACCTCACAAATGTGTTCTCAAAAACAGGCTGCTCGTGAAAGCTGACTTTGAAAAGCATCTTTTTTTAATCAATAACTGGATGCATAATTAGAGTGATGGATAAATCTCCAAATGATTGGCCAATAATTGTACACATGAACATCTGGCCAGCTACTTGTACAGACAGATGGAAGGACAGGAAGGCAGCAGGGAGACAGACAAACAGAAAGGCTTCACAATACTGAGTCCATTTTTTGGCCTCGTTTCTCCCGTCTGAACGATGTGAGCTGAAGGTTGTTTGTTAGCCTGCCGCTGCTTAATTCCACACCACATTTAGGCAAAGGCATAAAACTGCCAAGCACACATATTGATTGCTCGGAAATGTCACGTAAAGTGATATTATGCATAAGGGAAGCTAACACTTTGTGCTGCAGGGTTCGTCCCGAATTGCTTTTAGTTTGAGGAAAACACTTAGGACCTCATTCCATTCAATTTGCTTGATTCACTCTCCGGCATGTAAATGACATAAAAGTAAGTCAATTCAACTCTTTGTCTGAGATGATGGTTATTAAAGATTATGTCATTTACATCTCAAATATTTTGCCATTTAGTCTTTCTCTTGTCATCTTCTTTGTTTCGTCTCTGCATTAAAGTATGGCATGTCGGTTATGCCTGTGTGTGTCTCTCAAACACTTTTCTCTCCAGCTCTGGGGGGTGCTCTGCTATTATTTTCACCCTCAGGCGCACGTTGTGGTGATAAGCGAAGTTATCACTGTTCTATTAATACACAAAGAACCTAAGGACACTGAATTTCCCCCTGTGCATCAGCACATCATGCAGACACATCAGCTCCTGGAGAGCAGGCGCCAGACTCAACAGGAAATAGATCAAATGTTGAAAGAGAAATCAGCAATCTTCCATGTACACAGTATGTGTTAATATTTGCATGTGAAACTATTTATATTTATGCAAACAGTACGGTTAATGAATGGCAAAATGTGTGCCCTGAATGCGCCAGCACTGTTTGACTGAAACAGTTACATGTGTTTTCTTATGTCAAGGAGAGCCTTCAAGACATGATATAAATGTGCAGTCATGTTTCATACATAATAAACAGATGTGACACATGACACTGAATGACAGATACAGTTTAATGCCTTAAGCATTCAGCCTGGCGGGAAAGAAGAGATAGATAGATAGATAGATAGATAGATAGATAGATAGATAGATAGATAGATAGATAGATAGATAGATAGATGGATAGATGGATAGATGGATGGATGGATGGATAGATAGATAGATAGATAGATAGATAGATAGATAGATAGATAGATAGATAGATAGATAGATAGATAGATAGATAGATAGATAGATAGATAGAGTTTTTGTTGTATCATTTCATTTCATTTCACCTATTACAGTTTTCTTTCCCATAGGAACATGTGCTATATTGCCATCAGGTTTGCTGACTTCCTCGTTCTCATTACCATTCAGAGAGAAAATCGATTAATCTCTACTGTCGTGCCATAGCAGATCATTTATCATATATACTGTATAATATACAATATGTACAGTCTGGTAAATATCCTGCACACAGCAGAAAAAATAAGGATGTGAAAGCCTTATGCTCAAACGCTCACCCGCACAGGTAAACGCACTGTAACATGCTGCCACACACGCACAGACGCACATACACACTGAAATGGCCACAACGAAAACAAATGTATACGAGAGACCCACAGCAAATTAATCATCACGGCACATAGCTGAGGTATACACGGACTGACCTGTCCCAGCCTCAAAAACCCAGTGACTAATCACACGCTGGCTTTCCATATAGCTCATTTTTCATGCTAAAGAGAGACTCAGCAGTGTGATACTGGAGTCCAAATAAACAGCACGTTCGCAGAATAGAGGAAGAATGCACTGAGGATCCTCCAACAAAACAGTCAACAACAACAATGATGTGATTTATTCTTTGGGATTTTGCAGACAGCGTTTCCATTGAGTTCTACTGGGCATTTAAATTTTTTATGCTCCTCTCTTATTTGTTTTGGGCTTTTTTTTGGGGGGGGGGGGGGGGGGCATCACAAATATGTGGAAGGTGGTTCTCTGTCAATGTGTTTACATTACTTAAAATCCGAGTGTGCAGCAAGTCAGTAATCAGATTTCTCCTCTGCTTCACCGATGAAAAACGACTCATTTATTTTAAGTGCCCCTATGATGGAGGTTGGGACACACTAAAAGGTGGCTCTGTCTACTAAAAGCAATCCCTAGGAGAGCCCCTCCACATCCAGGTACTTCATGGTGCAGCAGCAGGTACTGGGGGTGTCAGTGGGAAGACATAAGGTCAGTAAAACTGGAGCTGAGGTTTCAAGTACAGCAGCTCCAACCTGACAAACTCCACTAGAGCGCATGAGTAATGAGAGCACAGATATCCAGAGGAGGGAGGAGAGAGGAGTCATGGAGGAAGACGGAGGAGAGGAGAGGGTTTGTTTATTGCTGTCTCTCCAGCAAACTATGTAATAATATAACCCATAACTATGAAAACTTTGAACAAAGGCAATAAAGTGGAATAGGGGCCAAAACTCAACAGGACTCTGGCCAGTCTTCCTACCCTGCCCTCCAGCTTCGGCTGCAAGATACTGCTGATATGCTTCCCCCATACCACTCTGCTCCGCTGAGGCTGGGGCTCTCTGGGGCTCTGTGTGGGCTCCTCAGACAGACAGGGCAGAGAGTACAGGCCCCCAGGAGGTTTGAAGAAAAATGTCTGACTCACTGCACAAGCACACTCAAAAAGGACACACTAGGGGAAAAAGAAGAGTGGCAGGAGAAGATAACAGTCGCAGCAGGAGACAGTAGTCGTGGTTGGAGGTTTTAATCAATAAAAGGATGCATCAGTAGAGTGCAAACAAAATGTAGTAGTCCCAAGTTAACTGTTAATCGCTGGTTAATAGGAGTCTATAAAAGGTGAAGTACCACGACAAAGTGGACAAAAAAGACTAAGCAGGAATGTGTCCTTTGTGTGTGAATTCTGTATGACCAAGTCAGAGCTGTAGAGACTACACATATCAATAACAGAGGTGGCAGAAAAAGCCAGTTACTGCATGTGTTACACTAAAACGGAAACCTGCTGTATGTACGTAGGCAGCAGAGCAGAGTTTTGCAATACAAAATTGATTGCATTACAGAGAAAACTGCATCATGAGCAGTGATATACTGTATTGTTGTTCGTGAGAATATATCTTACCTTTTGTGCTGACCTCTGTCTGTCAATGAAAATGGATCAGCTCTGATAACAGTGACCTAAACCATGGGCAGCAAAACAACATCTCTTCATGCATTTCATGTAATCTGGATGCAAAACCATATTTTGCAGACCAAAAATGAACACCGCAACCCAGTTTGTGTTGACTCTACCCTCTGGTGCGGTGTCACAGAGAGCCATGGAAATAACAGAGCAGGCAAAATCTGCTTCAGCCCAGAAAATTACTTCTTAGCCCATCCAAGGTCACTGAGACAAAATCTTTCAAATTTCCAAGTCCAAAATCTGACTTGTAGTATGAAATGAGCAAGCGTGTCCAGTCAACAGAGAGGCACAATGGATGCACGATCAAATTAAAAGCAGAACATTGGTTTAAACTGATGGTCACAAAAGATAAATGAATACCTTATATACCAGTAAGTTGTTGTGCTTTAGCCGCCGTGTGAGACCAAGAAAGACAAATGGGGTTATATTTCAAATCCAGGATTTCACAATAACATTGCTGGTCTGGCCCTGTGTCACCACAAGCCATGAAATGTCACCATGTCATCTTTGCTGTCCTTCCATTAAAGTTGGAATAGAGATAAGTGTCTCTGTGAAGGTGCCACAGCAGAGCAGAGCAGCGTGTCACCATTCTCCCAAGATTACATCTCACTCACTCCAACAACCAAAGGCCAACCATCGACTCAGCTCACCAAAGCTGCAAGTTGAAGGAAGCTCTGATTAGGACCATGCTGCAGTCAGAGCACACAGCTTTGGTTTCCTCACGGGAGAAACATTTCACGGGACTCTGGACTTGAGTCTTAAATCAAGAATCCTGTTCTGTGCATACAGTTAATTCACCAGCCTGATTACAAGTGTGTATGGATTTGTGGATGTTCTATTAAGAACAGTCACATTTTCTACATGTGTGTGTGAGAGAGAGAGTGAGTGCATATGTACCTGGTGCAGGAATATAAATGTGCATTGTAGTGACCCGGCCTCACTAATGCTCCATCCAGAGAGAGTGAGAGAGGAGGGAAGATGGAGAGAAAATGCTCTTACGTGTGTGCAGTTAAAGTGTATTTCAGTACACAGAGCGCTGTTTCCTCTGCTCTGTTTTATCAATAATTGTAATATGTGTAATGCCGGACACGAGCGCCGTTCTTTACTGTCACAGTAAATGATAATTTGATGACAGCACCCCAGCACTTTCCCCTTCCAGCTCTGTAGTTATGAGTTATCACACCCTGAGGTTATAATAAGACAAAACAATTTGGTTTTACAGAGCAGCCCAGTGTAGGCTGGGTCAGTAGCATTTTGATACATTAATCCAAACCTGTGATAAAGCAAAACGATTGGAGCGTGCCATTAAACAGATCAAGATACAACAGGTTATGCAAAGGTCATGAATACGCACACAGACATGCCCATAGATTAGTTGGAGCAAATGATCGACATCATGAGAAGTGTTCAGTATTGGGGAGAATTCAGAATTAACAAACCATGGCTGAGTGTGATGATTAACAAGTGAAATCTCTGCACCTTTATGCACCTCTGTTGGCAGCCTGGTTGCAATGTAGGCGGTCCAGCACTCACTCTCAGTCTCCCACTGAGACTCGCTAGAGGGTGAAGAATGTAAAAATATTACTTATTTGCATCCGCATTGGCGAGATATTAATAAATGCAGCGGTATTCTTATCTAAACCCAGAAGTGAGCCCACATTCATGTATTTTAAAGCTTACCTGCTCGTGTCCATTCACTGATGAATATATGAAGCAAAATCTGTGGGCAAATCAGATTTATAGCAATATATTCATTCTTCCAGTGACAGTGGTATGAGTTTAGCCTGTGATACACAGCTGCCTGCCTCTTTTTATAGAAGACATTAAAAAATATGTTTCAAATTGCATGGAGGGCTTTCACAGAGGGCTCAAAATGAAATTAACATGACAGAGGGAGAGATGACAGAAAATTAGAGGAAGAAAGAGACAGAAAAGAGTAGAATAAAAAGCAATGGCAATTAAAGTTGTTTGACGTGTTTATTCTCATTAGACTCAGCTAATCAATCTTCCTCCACCTGATAGATATTACCATCATAAACATCTCGGGAACAATCTGAATGCTCAGCAGCACTATGTGAAAGCCATCCATCTTTCTCCAAGGCCCATCCATCTCCATCTTCACCAGTCTGCTGCTCATCAGCCATGACTACATACAGTAGTTATAGGCAAAGAAAGTGAATGGGTTGAAGGGGCATTTCCATTAAAATCCTCTTGCTTGAATGGCCCTTTGGCAGGTGCACTGAAAATAGCTGCTGCAGAAATGTTGTCATGCTTTTGTGCAAATCCATGAGCTCCTTGAATGAAATAGAGTCTCTGCTCTCTTTGTGCCATGAGACACACCTGGATCCTGTGTGTTTTCATGTGCAGTGTATGTGGCTGGAGCAGATTTCTGTCCAGTGAGCTCCTCTTCCCCTGAGAGTGGCTCCTGAAAAACACCATGCAGCATCGTTTTCTACTAATTGGTTTTTTATTCATTATGTTCTTAGTTGGCCATGACAGTGGTTGTGGTGGGTGGCGGTTGGCGGAGAATTCAGTCCTCAACTTTAGTCAGAATTTAAATGAACTTTACTTAAAAAGTCTTTCTATTGTACTCTCTTTCCTGCTGTCTAACCCTGTTATATTAGAAGGATTAATATGTGACCTAAATATGAACAAAGTAAGACCTTTGTAGCATTGACTCAAGGGATTGCTGCTTTCTGCTGTCTTCTGCAATTTCTTAGCTGTCCATCAATCACCACCAGCAGGCCAAGGTGTCCACTTACTCTTTTAATTATCTCAAAATCTGCTAGATGGTCACAGAAACAAATTTGGTACATTGAAGAATTCAAAGACTTTATTGCCTCTCAGTCGTGATCACACTGTGTTACAATGTAGACGCTCAGATGGTGAATCCTAATGACTTTGCTGACCTTAGTGCCAACATGAGGTTGCATTTGTAGTTTTGGCTCAAATACACACTTACACACTTTCATTTCCACGTCAGGATGACCTTTAACGATGTTGGAGATCCCTTGAGTTTTAAACTAGCGCCACCTTCAGGTCAGATATTTACTTTTACCACTACTTTTGTTTATGATAAATGTCTTCTAGTATGCCAACAAAGTGAACGAAAGTATTGATAAACATTTTGTTTGCTTACCATCAGCATGTTAGCATTGTCACCATTAGCATGTAGCTCAAAGTTAACCTCGCACAGCACGTTGTTTAATACACAGGCTAACATGAGACAGCACGCAGAATGCTGATGTCTCATCTGATGTCAAACTCTATAACTATAGCTATGTGTGCTGAGCATCATGCTGAATCACAGTGTGCAATTAGTATCAACAAATTGATCAAAATTGAAAAAGCCTAAAGGGGTGCAAACACTGTATAAACACAGAAATGACTGGGGCCTTAAATAAATCATAATGAGGACCCTTGTTCTATAAATATTTAGTGTTTTGCAATTAAAAAAACAGCATGTGCCATCTTGCTGAACATTGCATAGCGTCTAATATGAAACACAGCAGAGTTGCCAACTCCAGCTTCGCACCCTCCCAGATACTTTCATTCAAGTCAAAATTTTCACTTGCTGCCAGTTGACAGAGCTATTCCCTGAAAAGAATAAGGAACCTATTTAAAACGAACAACCTCAATTACTAATGATGGATTATGGTTTCTCATGTACGAGGATAGCTGTCAGTGGGATATGGGATAGAGTTTCAAATAAACTGCTATGCTTCGGGCTGTGGAGAAGTGTGGCTTTGAATCCAAGAGTGCCTCTGCTCTGATCAGTCTATGGATGGAGGAAGTGGCAGTCGGTCCCAGTTGTTTCTGCACACTCAATAGACAATTCAATAGAGTCCCAGGCCTCCTAATGTAAAAGAAAAATAGGACACTGGGCGAGTCAGATATCGGCACTTTGTGAGTGGAGTAAATGGAAATGAGCAACTGAGCACGACTGATGTTGTCAGAGCAAAGTGGTCTGTGGATGAGGTGGTCATGCTTGACAACATACTGCTCCTTTCAAAAAATAAATGATTTGCCAATTGGCGCGCATTGTGTTTTTGGCATTTACCATGCCCTGTACGGGTAGCAGGATCGGAACCACAGAACCATTCATGTGCACAGTTGAGTGCAGTGTGTCCTCTTCGATCTCTCAAAGGAAGGATATCTGCAGTGGAGGGGGATATCCCAAACCACAACTGGGTGCATTAAATAGCGAGACGAGACGACAATTCACTGTTCAATGATGCAGGAGGAGATAATTATGTGAGTAACATGGGTCCTGTTAGTTCTTCAAGGGTAGATTAGAGCAAAGGCTGCCCTTCAGATGACAATGTACTGTCATTAAACAGACAATGGTCACATCCCCTCTTGCAGAAAGTGAGACAACACCTGTTTTCAATACATGGTTTAACTGGCAGTGTAGAGTTGGAGAAGACACCTAATATACTGCTGGGTCCTGGTAAACTGTTTCATTCATCAAACCTAAAATAACATAACCTTTCAGCTAACGTTTCCATTCATCTATAGGTAAGTCTGTAAAAAAAAAAAAACTCCCATAGAAGCTCTACTGTAAAGATCAATGATTCTATTTTTCACGATATTGATTAGTTTTTCAACTCTGCACAAGGTAGTTTATATTTGCAGCCAAGGCTGCATGTGCAAATATGGATGCAAACATGTACAACATGTACAGTACAGACTCATGCTGAGCCAATCAGCCCTCAGACTTGCTCTCCTTTTATTCAGTTGAGTTGTCACTCCTATTTTTTTCTGTTGGTGAAAATGTAAGTCCTTAATGAATTCATACTCACAGCCCTCTTATGTTGATTACTGTAATTTAAACAATCATTATTGATTCATTAAGGAGTACAACATTTTACTGCAGGGGCTGGACAAAATGTCATGGACGCCTCTCTAATCTAATGTAATGCAATCCAATACAGCAGCCCTGAAACCTTGTGAAGCTTCTTAGGTGAAATTGTTGTTGACAGTTTGCCAGAGAGATGTTTGCTCAGCTCTATGGTAATTTCTCAGGCTGCAGTTTGTAAAGTTGTATTGGATTATATTACATTGCAAGACATCATAACGTGTTTATGGTACTTTCGCAGACCAAGGCTTCCTATCAAGCAGGAATGGTGGACATGGTTTTTCTCAGCTGCTTAGAGGACGAAGACCATAGATTTTGATCCTCTGTTCCCCCTTAAATTGCTGATACATCCAAAATCTATCCTAAAAAGGGAAACACTTAAGCAAGGACTGTCTAAGACCAGGACAGAGGGGCCGGGACACAAGAGACTTACTGCCATACTCAGCCTTACCGTCGTCACATCACTGCCCTGTCTCAGGGGAGCACTGCATGCACTTCCATCACCGCGGCTGTCTCGACAGTCCTGACAGTCAGCGCACTCTGGCGGGTCCACGGTCCCAGTGGTGATGCAGTCATGGTTGATGACGAACTGATGTGGATCGATGACCGTGACCAATAGGTGTTATGTCGCAAGTGCTGCATTGACTTGTTGTCTCAGAGTTGAAGAAAGATGGCTGTGGAGCAAGGATGGTTGCTGTTTTGCTTTTTGACAAACTGAAGGCAATATTTTTCAGTTACTCGATTACTTCTGAAACACAAAGGAGCCTGTGCAAACCAAGAAGACTTATGGTCTGTCCTATGAACCTCTGTAGACTCTATAGACTTTGTCAAGGTCATTAATACTCATAGCTGTATTTAAAATGGTCCCTCATCTATTTCTCATGTTTGCTACAGGATGGTGGCTTAATAGAAATATGGTAATCTGTGATTAGTCACTGTGAGAACTCTGTTTTCATTAAACCAAGATGAAAAAAAAGTAGCAGATATTTATTCAGGGAAGAAGTGGTGATGAGGCTAAGACAAAATGCCTTCCTGGAGCTGTGATCCCCAGTAGGAGAAGCTCTTCAGCTCTGATCAACATGCTAATAAACCAATCAGGTTCTCATTTGGTGCTAATCAGCCAATCAAACTATTTGTTCCTGTCTCCTGTTTCATGCTGGGATCATGCCTGAAGGAAAGATGACTGATGGGCCTAGAGGGTGTGTGTGTGTGTGTGTGTGTGTGTGTGTGTGTGTGTGTGTGTGTGTGTGTGTGTGTGTGTGTGTTTATCATGAAAATTTAAATAGAGACTTGATGAACAAATTGAGATATGTGGGAAACAGGAGAGGAGAGAAAGGAAGGATGACGGCAGACAAATAATGAAAGTATCTACAGGTAACCGCATCACACCGTCATCCGTCTCTCAAGTTATCAAACCATTTGTAATTATACAGGCAGAGCGAGACTCAAATGTATTGCAATGACACATTTTCTGTGATCAGATGAGCCAGGTGGCACCGTCCAGGGCTGTAGCCACAACTGAGGGCAGTGTCCTTGTTATTGTGTGTGAGAATGTGGAGGCTTTAATGAGCTCAGGAGGAGAGTGCATTTACGATTATACACAAATGACACACAGTGGCTTTTAAAGGCTGACTCTGGTATTTTTTATGCTTAAACTTGACATTTATAGGGTGGATAAATACTATACATAAATGATTTTTTGTATATCTTCACTAGGATTACTGTATATTCCTGGAAATGTGGATGAAACAGTGTTTAGAGCATCCTGCTGGGACATTTGAAATTTACAGAGGACATTAATTGATCAGTTGAATCAATAAACAATTGTGAAAAACAGGACAATTTTACAGAGTTTCTTTGGTGGTTGGATTTCTGAAGTGAGTAGAGGGAGATTTTGGATTCAAGGCTTCATTTGTGAGTTTATTGTGACAGCTCTTGCTTTGTAATATTTCAAAAAGAACTTCATCGGATATAAAAAGAATATTGACAGCAGCAGCTCTAAATGCTGCCTTCTTTTACAATTACAATTCTGTCTCAAATTATTGCATTTACTTGTCAAGTAAGACTGAAGATGTCACAGGTAGTTTGTTTATAACATGACATTTTCTGGAGAAGATTTCATCCCTTGTGATGCTCAAGAACAACAGGCAGACGACAACCACAGCAGACTGTGGCATAGTTTTAAAGAAGGTGGCGCATCTGTTAGTACAGT
Source organism: Chaetodon trifascialis (assembly GCF_039877785.1). NCBI lineage: Eukaryota > Metazoa > Chordata > Actinopteri > Chaetodontiformes > Chaetodontidae > Chaetodon > Chaetodon trifascialis. The sequence continues at coordinate 16,439,316 of NC_092064.1, forward strand.
AAACATGTGTTTTGACTAACAAAGTGTACATTATTAATAGTTCCACTGTTAATACAGTGCAAATAGCTGCAATTTGTGGCTCCACATAGCTCGCATCCATGGACAGATGATGACAACAGGTGCCTGGACAGACATGTGTTTTTGCATTTCGTATCATCATTTTATGACTTATTGTGGTTGTTTTGCATCTCTTGGCTTCAGGGCTGGCCAATCAGATTCCAGAGAGGGTCCCATGTCACCTCTGGCCACCCCTCTGGCCGCGTCCCTGTAACTGTGTGCATCTCTTTCACACAGGCCTTGCGCAACTTATTTCTTTAACAGAGTCTATCATTTTAGTTAAACCCCACGGGAGTTATTAATGGTCCATTTAAGTCCCCCAGCACTTGGAAGCGGTCTGTAGGTCATAGCCCATGATACTCCCTCAGCAGCCACCAATCATCTCCTGTTAGGAGCTTTTCCTGATTCATATGGAGCTTTCCCACCAATTCATGTATTGTAATCTTTGCACGCTTGTTCCGTTAGCTGTCCCACGGCAATGATGCTGACCCCAGCAGTAACTTCCAGCTCCAGCATGTCAATATCTGGTTAAAGCCTGCTTTAATGTCAAGTCTTCAAAACGTGCTAGTCTCTCAGATTTGGCCCGAGAGAGCGATCATTTGGTAAGCCTTCCAATGACCTTCTTCCAACTTTTAGTTCCCTCTATAGGGCTTCTTCTGAGGAGGCATGGGCTGAGGCCAAAAGTCTTTAAAGTACTCCATGAGTGCTGGTGTTAAACCCAGTCAAAACTCTTCCTGTAACGAAACAAAACAACCGTGAGGGCCAACCAATCCAGCCACCCAATAAATTACAAAAGAGGAACCTATTTGCCTAGCAGGTCTCTTCGGCTGCCTGCTTTGGAAAGGAATCTGTAATTGGTGCACAATAAGGCCACAGAACTTGAGTTGTTAATGAAGTAGAGGGAAATAGAGCTGAGCAATGTTTTGATGAAATCGTTAATCAAACACACACCAGCGATGTCTATCAGACCGGTAATGAAATGTTTAGCAGCATTATGTATTGAACTGCAATTCAAGAAAAGGTCCTTTTTGTTTCAGGTTTGCTGTAATGACTGTGAAGCACACACGCGCACAGCAGAAACACACACAAGCACACACACCATAAAAATCTCCTTTTGGAGTCATTATTTTTATACATCTGCAAAAAGAGAGTAAATGTTTGGTATTTATCACCTTGAACATTAAATTTCTTGGCTATGGCGAGACATATTTCACCCTTTGTGACAACCATCCCGCTCGGCTAGACTGACAAGTTGAACACTGGGTTGTGTGGACCCGTCATTAGTACCCTTCTCTTCTCCAATGGCTTCACTTTATCAGTCCAAGCCGAAGAAAGCACAATTGTACCGTCTATCTCAGAGGCAGAATTATCTCGCAACCTTCAACTTCCACGTCAGTCAATCTGTACTTCTTTACTGAGCAAGTCCCAGCAGGCACTAAGTCACACACTCTCTATCATGCAGCCAGAATAGAAAGTGCCCGTGTGAGAGAAGGAGAGACTAGACGAAAGAGGGTGGTGAGAGTGAGTGAATGCCTTTTGCCTTCCATCTCTGGCCCACCATTTCCGGCCCAGTGATAGAAAACATCCCGATGGCAAGGATGCATTTTTGTCTGTTATTCTGCTCCATTACGTAAAAACCCTTTGATCTGTAGCACTGACTGAGTGACTGGACAGAAAAGCAAAAGACCGAATGGTCTTTCCAAAATCTAAAAACAAAGCCGAATGGATGAGTTCTGAAAGGGAAAGAGATGAGCACAGATAGTAGCTCGATAGTGTGCCACGACTGTGTTCACAGCCACCTACTTCATCAGGGGACCTGTGGTGCCTGTTGCTATGGGCACCAATCAATTGATAGAAGTTATGTCTCTGTGGTACGTCATTACTTTGAAAGGCGGCTGGAGTGAAATGTAAACATCAGCTAAAGTTAGCCGTGGTCCCACGGCTGGTGGTGGGAGGTGCTTTGCAAATTCATGTTTTTCCTCCCAGTTTGATTACATGTGTTGCTTCATATCAAATGTAATGCATTGCAGTACTTTTAAGTTACCCATAAGCAAAGCAGAAAACAATAGCAAATATATAAATATACTGCTTAAGGCTTCATATTTATTTTATTAAATGATGACAAAAAGATAAACTAGCATAATAACTCAAAGCTTTCAGTCATATCACGAGATCCAAACTAGCTTTGAACCAGAACTTTGAGCCTCAAGGTCCTACAAGTCAAATGGAAAGTTTGGGTGCAGCTATGTTTTCTGGTGAACTACACATGACCCTGTGTTAAGTCAGACTTGGAACTTATTTGATGGCAGTCACTTATGCCTCCTGGATCAGTCTACAGAGCACAAATGTAGCCTCAGATGGTGGCCTGCGCAGAGTGAAGGGTGAGGAAAGGTTCCTCCACCCTTTTGCACTCTTCATTTGCCAATATGTACACAGTTAGATCTTAGGATGCCGGGCACACCAGAACCAACCCAGAAAACACATCCTAATAAGATGCTTGATCGAAACTGATGTGCAAGAGGTGTGCAAGAACAATCTTTTACGAAGTTTGCAGCTCACATCCCAACCTGAATAACTGATCTGTGCAGCCCTAATAACATCAGCTATGTGTGATATTTATGACACAACACCTGCATGGACTTAAGGAAAGTGTGTCTACAGGAATCACAGCTTCAAAACTGCTAATAGCCACTGGGCGCTGAATTTAGAGTGAGGTGTGTATGTGTCACATTGGATAGCACTGGATCCTGCGAGACAACAGGTCCTGCATAAGTGGTTCCAGGTCTGTTCTGTTAGCTGAGTGTGCACACCAAAACTATGGAGCCCTTTGAGCTTCTTTGAGAGAGTTTTTCAAAAGAGAGAAGGGAAAATTCTCATTTTGGCACAGACTTCCTGAGGACCAGGTTCAGGACCAGGACCAGTCATCCCTCTGATGTTTTTCATGCTTCTCTGCACTAATACTATTGATACAGTTGTAGTGTTGACAGTTATTATCTACTTCACTGGCAAAAACCGACTAAAAAGCCATTGACCATTAATCTTCAGTGATAAACTCAGGCTATGACATTAGTTAATCCAACTTGCACACATCTAATATTGTATCACACTGAACTTGTTAAATTTGCAGCATATGTCACATACAGTACACAAGCACACAAATTCACGAGCAAAATGAAATGTCAGAAAGCATTAGGAAAACGTAAATAACACAGAGTAAATGCCAAGAAGCCGCTCTGACTGCAGCAGTAAGTGTGATGTCTTTACCGATCCTTACACACAGAAACCTAACCAAGTCCTTTCAGAGGGAGAGAAATGAATATGTAGCTTCGCTCTTTATTGCGAGTGATTGATAATTCAAGGTTTAAGATGTTAAGAATAGCCTGGTTAGATGTTACTCGAGGTCATAACAACATTTTAATATCTTTTTTTCGGCAGATTGTGGATTTTACAGAAAATAAAAATGAATTTATGACCTTATACATAGAAAGTTTTAATTCAGTGTACTTGTTCTGCACACTGAAATGCAGTGTCAGACACTGAACGAGATCACCTTAAGTAAATTCAGATAAAGGCAAATTATAACAGGGGGAAATGAATCACCAGAGCAGGCTGGCCAGGATGGATTAAATGTGTCAGTTACCTTGTTTTCCAGTTTGTTTGTTTTAGTTTCACATCACGTTGACATTATAATCTGCCGCGGACTCCTCCTCTTGCATGACTACCTCACTGCACACCTTTTCAGGTACAGCGGTTTTCTCTTTTCCACTTTTTCACATTTTGGATCAGAGCTTTGTCTTAGCTCTGTTCATGCTAATTCCCCACACACCTTCAGAGCCTACAGCAGACTGGTCTGACGTCAGCTTGATGAAAGCCTTTTCACAAGATTAGTTGAATTTCAACAATTAATCCTCTCTAAATTCATTGAAACCACTTTAATGCTATGAGAGTAAGTTTGCAATATTTTTGTCACACAGCAGGTTAAATTGAATTAGACAATTGGTGTCGTGTTGGGTGTCAGACAGAAGAGGGTTTGTCTCTTCTTTCCATCAGGCCTCAATGCTCTATTTTTGTAACTCAAGGCGCAGCACAAAGCACCGCCTGTGGCACAGGTCATTGGAGCAAATTTGGAATGAAAATGATTGTAAAAATAACTTCGTGGCCTCTCAGTCAGTCAAATCCCAACAGCTTCTCAAACACTCCATAAAGCTCCAGTGTGCCCTTGACCAAACAGCACACAATGCAACACCTTCCACCTCTCACTCTGCTGCCTCGCATCACGTCGCTGAGGCCTCCACCAAACCCGCAAGTTCGAACAACAGCAGGAACATCGTGCCTCCTAAGGGTCGGCTCTCCATGGCATGAGCCTCACCAAGTACCACTGTTGGAAAAGAAGGTACTGGAAATTCATCACAAGTTTCAGGAATTTCTTTTAGATTTTCCACCATTGAGGGCTTCGCGGTGGCGCAGCAGGTAGTGCACGTGCCTCACAGCAAGAAGGTCGCCGGTTCGATTCCTGGGTCGGGCCTTTCTGTGTTTGCATGTTCTTCCCGTGCATACGTGGGTTCTCTCCAGGCACTCCGGCTTTCTCCCAAAAACATGCTCATTAGGTTAATTGGTGACTCTAAATTGCCCCTAGGTGTGAGTGTGAGCGTGAATGGTTGTATGTCTGTATATGTTGCCCTGCGATTGGCTGGCGACCGGTCCAGGGTGTACCCCACCTCCCGCCCGTTGTCAGCTGAGATAGGCTCCAGCCCCCCGTGACCCTGAAAGGAATAAGTGGCATAGAAAATGGATGGATGGATGGATGGATGGATGGATGGATGGATGGATGGATGGATGGATGGATGGATGGATGGATGGATTTTCCACCATTGAATCAGAGACATTGTGGAACAGCCAATCGGTGTCTGTAGTTTTTTTCTCTCAAGCACCACTAGCAACTTTTTGAAATTTTATGTCCAGTCAGTCAGTAAACTTTTGTGGCCACTATCAATCCAAAGTTGAGTAGGGATATTTCGCACCTCAAGTCAAGGACACAAGACAAGTTTTGTGAAGGCCAGACTTGTGCATCTCTGCGAGTGGGTGTTTCTTCTCAGATGTGTGTGTGTGAGAGAGAGTTGATATTGTCCAGCCCACAGAGTCCATTAAAGGGATTACGAAGATGTGTGTAGCCTCGCTGACAGTCGTTCAGTGCTGGAGTTCAGAATATTATGGCTGTCATTAACACATCGCCAAGCCAGCGGGACACGTCACACATCATCCCACACAAACAGTACATAGTAAACAGCATTTGATACCATGTCTCACAGCACACCACTGCCCATTAGGAGGAATATGGGCAACTGCTAATGGACTGTCACTCATTATAAAAGAACTAAGCCAAATGTCGTGAAAATATTACACATACAGAATCTGCCAAACGCTAACAAAACATCACACATTGGAAAGTATAGGCCAAATACAAATGTCATGTTACTCATGAAGAATAGCGCCAAGAACTAACAAAACATCACATGGAATCAACAGGACTGACACGAGCAGCGCTCAAGAAGGAAAAGGACAAACACTAACTGCACATTACGGACACAAAATAGAGCCACACGCTTATGCAAGCCCACAGAATTGAATAGAGCTAATGGGAGCATAAGATCACATATTAGACACAATAGGCTGAATTCTAAAAGAGCACATTATGAATGAATCTCAGAGGGAGAATTCAAATGGAAAAGGTGGACTAATGCTAAAATGTCACACAAGAAAAACACATGAAGAGCCTATAGCTTTAGGATACACATAAGAAATGTCACAACAACAAGAGCAATCATCTCAAGAAGAATGCTTAATCTATTTTATTAGAGCAGCATGGACACAACATAACAGAGCCTTAGAAAAACAAACAGGTCAGAACATATTGCATAGCCTCGATATCATGCATTTTTGGGTGAGCAACGGCCAAAACAAGGAACAGAAGTTTCTCCATGCTTCACTTTATCGCACATTATAACAGGCCATTGCACATAAACTACAGAGCAGCCTAATGCTAAGTGGATGTCACACATTATGCTAAGCTACAGCAGAAATAAAATGTGTCATCATATCCAAGACAATTTGCCCGCCTTGGCAGCTATAGCTGCAGCATGTTGGCTCATTTCTCAGAGAACACTGGAGAGTGAAAGAAGCCAAGTCGAAACATCAGACACTAATGTCAGGATATCAGAGCAACTAGACGGCATTCTTATCAAGAGTGTTTGGGTAAGACAGAGAACAGCCTCTAAATGAGTATGTGCCACAGTCAAAAACTTTGCTAATGTGATCCCGTAGATGATGTTGAACATCAATAAGACAAAGTGGATGAAAAGTGACACGAAAGAGGTAAATGGCTCGTGTGAAAGGAGTCCTATAAGAGATGGAGTTACATAAAACCTAAATGGATGTGCTCAGAGCTCAGCAGCACTGAAGAGACTCCTCTTTGTCCCTGTTGTGCTGCTGTGGCCCTCAGACACAGAGCAGGAGAAAGAAAGGAGAGAAGGAAGAGGAGGCAAGGGAGGAGTGTGGACTGATTGTGGAGGTGTAGGCAGGCTCATTGGTTTCCAAGTTATTGTTTGTCTGCTTAAGATTTTAATCCATGGTGGAATTATTTGATTACACAGACAATGAATGTTATCAGAATAATGTTAGATACTATTGAATGAATATAGAGTGGACTTGACTTTAGGTTCTAATCAGTTTCTATAAGAGCAGAGGAGGCGAAAAGAGTTCAAGGGGAAAACAAGAGAAACACGGACGAGAGGAGGTCGCATGCAGAGTATGTAAATTCATATGATTTCATGCTGCATGCCTCTGTTCCATTTCCAGCACTAACTTGCCCCCCCCCCCTTCCCCTGAAGTCAAGCTGTTCATAATTTGTGCTTAACATGATTCATATTCCATCTAAATGAATTAATCTCGCGCACATTGTTAAACAAGTTGCACCCAGTAGGATTTCAACGCTGACAACAGAACTGAAGGCATGTTCTGTTCGGAACAAATACGGCGATGTAGCCCAAGATAGAATATGTTAAAAATGTTCCTTGAAATATTAGCATATTTTAATAGCTTGACTTAAATCATTAATTCCCATGAAAAATGTGATTTGCGCTCGCTGATAATTCCAGTGATCTACATTTTGAAACAATGTATGATTCAGTGTCAGTTTGTGATGCGCTGCAGAGCAGTGGCTGTTGGTTTTTCACAGCTTTAATCAGGTACAAGCTGATTTCACTTCTACTGAACAGGCACACGCTCGCGTCACTCGCTGACATTAGAGCAGTCTGCTCACTTTCATTTTCATGGTTCTTCTGTTCCATATATCTAAAATGAAATTTAAACAATCACATTCAATTTTCTTCCACAAAACACTTACAGAGCTGATGGCATTTTAATGAAATGATCTATGATCCTGAGAACGCGTTCGGGATGAACTCGCAGAAGAGCTGTGAGATTGTGGGATTTTACACTGCACTTATTAGAAGCATGGTACGAGGAATATGTGCTTATGAAGGTGTGGGGATGTAAAACCCGTTTCATATGTAAGCAAACAGCTGTTGTCCTTCTTTGAAATACTCCTGTTAAACGTTGGCAGTGATTGGTCCTGTCTGCCTCTGGATGCCGGAATTGTTTGTGATGCTTTCAATGTTCACGTTAATGTGTCTACATCTTCCTACATCTTCCTGCTTTGAACAACATGTGCTTAGCCAAAATCTAAACTGCAGCAAAATGCTGGGCCCAATTTCTAGTTTAGAGTATCACTTATATATCAATGCATCATTTTAACTGCTAATTAGAAGCTGGAAGTACTGTCTTACCCTGCTCTGCTCATGATAAATGAGATTGTTGCCTCGAAATTATGCGCACCTTCTAAATTGCCTTTTATTGCTAAAACTCTTGAGACAAAAGTGCTCAAACGACTTCTTGCTGCTGTGAAAAATAATAGCAGTTTGGAAAAAGTTTCAAACCGAGTCTGCCCTAAAGTCACTAACAACCTTTTAATGCTGAGGGATATATGTGCTCAATTCCTGAGGTGCTCGCGTCTTTGACACAGTTCTGTCTTCTTAGACAGACTGAGGCGCTGAGTACTGCAATACTGTAAGTGTTTTCCCCCTCCTCTCTGTCAGATGAGAAGTTCGGCATCTCCATTAGCAAGACTGCTGCGTCTCATATCAAGTACGGCGTCCGTCAAGGGTCAGTCTATGAGCCACTTTAATTCTCCTTTTTTACGGTTCCCCTTTTATGATGATATGTCTCACCTCAGTGTGATGTGTTCTCTCCAAGACTGTCAGGTTGATAAAAATTGAAGAAACTGCATGACCAGAACTCCTTCACCTGAGAAATCCTTGTCATGCATATCTCAAGAGGAGTCCAGCCATCGACTGGATTCCTGACACAACACATCAATCTTCCTGTAGGGATTTTTGCATGTTTGATGGTAATGAAACAAAGCATATCTAAGAGATATTGAAAAAAAAAGAAAGAAAGAAACACGCACCAAAAAAAAACACTTTTACATGCTTTCATGTCTTGATGACTGCAACAGCATTTTCCCTTGTCTCAGTCTGCACAGTGAGGCTTTTACCCAAAACTAGGAGGTGTTGCATCTAGTTTTACCTCTTGATACTGGCTCCCAGTGTTGTAGCATCTATTTCTATATGATTTTGATTGTCTTTTTAGGCCAGTCATGGTCCGGGTCTTTCCTATATTTGACCTCTCTGCTCCATGTGAGCTTTTGCACAGAGGTTAAGGTCCTCGGGCAGAGGACTGATCCAGGGTTCAAGGGGTCTTTGAGGCTCTGGAACAACCTTCCAGTGGAAATAAAGTGTCATTGTAAACTTTTGAATTTCCTCTTTTCTCCTGGATAGCACTTTATTTTATTTTCCTGGACTAGCTTTTGTTGTTACCCCTCAGCATCAGTTTTGTGTGAGGCACTTATTAGCAGCCGTTTGTTATCAGTCAAGCATTGCTCAGACAGCTCCTTCTCTTAAACTTGAGGTTGTTGCCATGCTTTTATGGGCGAGAGTGTGTGTATGTGTTGCTTGAGGAACCAGCTGAGACTGCTGACCTTAGCTCAGAAACACTAAGTTTATATTTGGTGAAACAACCCCTATGTAACCTCCAACTCGCCCTGCAACCACCTACACACATGCACATAGACACACACACACGAAAACTCTCACTTGTATTTTTTCACTCTTATTTTGAGCCCACAAGAGCCCACACAAACACACACTCCTCAGTCATCCTGTCCACAGTCCACTGTCCTTTAATTTCTAATTAGTTCCACTAGATTTAGGAGGAACACTACAGCTGGTGTACACTGCATTGTAGATCAGTGCCCACGCTCTTCTATTTAGCATGTATTTTTCTTTGCATTCTGCGTGTGTTTGTGTGCGTTTGCACGTGTGCGTTTTTGTGTGAAAGAGACAGACAGGTCTAGTGCTGCAGGCGATCATAGTCCTGAAACATTTATATCTCATTACCCTGAGAGAGAGAGAGGGCTGGAGAGAGCGAGAGAGAGAGAGAGAGAGAGAAGCAGGGAGAAACAGCAGAAGAAGCAGGGGGAGAGAGAGACGAGGAGAGAGGAGATGGTCAGATCAAAAGGACAGAGATGGGTAGAGACAAAAGAGAAAAACAAAGGGAGGAAAAAAGGGTAAGGGTTGTTGAGAGTTGAAGAAAGTACGAGACATTTGATGACATTCAGCTCTTGTTCCCACAGAGGCTGAACACAATTATTATGAGTGGCATTTGAGTGAAATCTAATAGAATGTAATGACATTAACACTGTGTGTGTGTGTGTGTGTGTGTGTGTGTGTAGTGAGTGAGTGAGTGAGAGAGAGAGAGAGAGAGAGAGAGAGAGAGAGAGAGAGTGTGTGTGTGTGTGTGTGTGTGTGTGTGTGTGTGTGTGTGTGTGTGTGTGTGTGTGTGTGTGTGTGTGTGTGTGTGTGTCGCATCAATGATGACTGTTCTATTCAAGTGTCCAAGTCCAGACAATGTGACAGTGAGCCAGCATGCACAGACCAGGGCCTTGAAACTGAAGCAGCTATATGGAATTCAGCCATTGTTAATTTGATCACTTACACCTGTTTTGTTTTGTTTTGTTTTGTTTTGTTTTTGTTTTTCTCACATGTTAAAATGTCGTCTGTGGACAAAAGGCTTATGGTTCATGCTGGACGGTAACTGATGTTAATAGATACACATGTGCTTGACGAGTGAAAAGGTCTAGCAGGCTTCAACAACCAGAATGATCTTTCCTGTTCAGGTTTTCTTTGTTGGCTGAAAGTTCAATAAATACTACATTTGCTCTGTGGAATATAGCTTTCTGAGTTGTTCATTGATTTCATGAAATGTGTTCTCTCTCCGGTTGATGTGATGTTATGATATTAGTTTTTCTAATTTCGTTCCTGAAAGGTTGTGTTTTTGATTTTGTCCCGTTATTCAATAATGTTAAATTGTGTTTTTCTTTTTTTTTTTCCTTGGATTGTTTTATGAAATAATGTTATTTGCACTTTCTGGTCACAGTTTAATAGTTTAATATTGCTGCAGTTAAATACATGGTCAATAGACTGGCGACATATTTGATACAGGCTATGTTTCAAGGTAAGAAAACACCACTTGCAGACAGTTTGGACATTTTTATACCTGAAAAATTTACATTTAAGCTCCAGCTTTGTCCATTCTGCTGAAAACCTTAATAATGTCTGTCATCATATAGTAATTGATCTAAACAGCTGTCTGTTTCTGTCTCCCATGCTCACACAACACGAGCTAGAGAGAAAACGTGAACAGGATGAACAGGAGATCAGATGGCGTGAGTGCAGGACACCTCCAGTCTTGCGAGTCCCAGTTCAGGGTTTTGTTTTTGTCTTTTTAAATGCTGCGGGAAGGTGCATGCAAGACATGGCCTCAGAGCGCTCCAGGCAAAATGCTAAAAATAATAACTGCAGTTTAAATGTGATCATGGTTGTATTTCCCTGTTCTATATCATTTAGAAATACCCACATAAAACCTCAGAGAGGGTATTTAATGTGTGTGGGCACATGTTGAAGGAGAGGCCATGGTGCAGTTTCGGTCCATCAGTGGGCAATTAAAGACTCTGAATAGCCTTTATGCCTTATAGCCATGAAATTTAAACGTTACTGTGAGGCTATGTTGTGTTTTGTGTTATTTTTGTTGTCCCTAGTTATCCTCTCTGGTTTAGTTACCCGCCTCCCATAACTGTGGTCATTAGTGTTGTTTCCACCTGTGCTGGTGAAATAATATTTTCACCATCTTTAAGGCGATACTCCATGCAAAATTAATGGTTTTAGCATTGGTCCTGCAGCCTTGAAAGGTGGCCTTTTGAAGCTGCTTGGTGTGCATTTGTGGCTAAGCTAGTTTGGTTGCTAACGGGATAAAACACCCACGCAGTTTATTCAAAAGATGTATTTGTACCATTGACTCCTGACTCGCAACAGTCTGCAAACCATTCCTCTTTGTTGGAGAAGTTAATGCTCCGACAGAGGACTAAATAAAAATGGACAGTGCAACACAGCTAATAAGGTACAGGAGCTCTACGTCCTCCCAAAGGTCACTGGACTGTCAGGACAGCTCACTATAGGTCAGTGGTGCAGATTTACTCCGGCCCCATGAGCGAATCCACGAATCGCTGTGACTTAATACTGGTGTGACCAGGTCTTTGTGTTTTGGGAGTACTTTGAGAAGTTTTTATGGTTGATACCTTTTTTCTGAGGTTAAAACTGGCTTCATAGCTCGTTATCAGTGAAGAAAAAACTACCAACATTTGACATAATTTCAAGCCAAGCTGGTGAGTGTTTCATCTCTCATGTAGACTTTGGATGTAGTATCACACTTTCATGGATATTTTTCACCTTCTAAAGTGCAGTTTTTTCCAAACTCCAGTTTCTGTGTTGATGTGTGTAGCTGTTAAATGGAGCATTTTGGAAACGCTGAAGTCATCCCCTCAATTCATGCATGCTAATTGTTTCTTTGTGTAATGAGCAGGCGTCATGAGTCAGAGAGGTGTTAAAATAATTAGCTGCTATTGTTTGTTTTAAAGTCGCTACCGCTAAAGAAGAATAGGCTCACTCTACATGTAGTGCGTATTGTTCATGGAGAGTTAATCTCCATCTACGGGCCCAGCATTCTTGTTTGAGTGTTTGGAACCTTTTTTGTACAGAGATATGTGATAAAATGACGGGTGTGATTTTCCTCTCTTCACATTCTTGTCAGTAATGGTGAAGCACAGGTGTTTTCAGGTGGCTGATTAAACCTCTGCTCTGGATGAACTTTGGTCTTGGCTCGGGGAATTCTGTGAGGTCACCTGACTCCATGTCCCACCCCAACAATTGCAGCAAAGCTCAAACACAAAATTAGAAACAGTCTGTTCTGCTCACACAGAGAAGAGGTCTAATCAGCCTAAATAAACCAGATGTGTGGGTTTACAGTACCATGGGTGTGTGGAGCTTTCAGCTACTGTATTTGTGCCTTAAAAATGTGCATGCAGATAGTTAATTCAGTCTGTTGTTGTTGTGGAAATATGCATCATGTAAAGGTGAACCTTTGAAATATGAAGTATAAGCTAGGTCACAACAGCATATAAAACAGCAAAATTTAGCACCAAATCAGTTCATTTAAAAAAAATAATGTTGATGAGCTTGTTGTTTGAGCCAAGATGCAAACGCGTTGTCTCTGGACAGATGTTCTGTATACTGCTTCCACCTTCGCTGCTTCCGTCAGTACTCACACAGCTGCACAGGGTGGTATGTCAGGGTGAAGTGTCTTGTGGCCTAAATCACAACACAATTTCAATCACCGTGAATTCAAAGCAATGACATGTTTGCAGGCTTTACTCCCGCACTGATGTGGCCAATCGACTGCCCGGCTGCAGACCTGGATTTATGGCATTGCCTTTGTCGGCTGTTATATGATTTTCGTTACCCTGATTATCTTGTTCTTGTTCTCTGACTCTCAAGCTAACAGAGCATTTCTTTCCAGTGTTTTCTGCCTTCATTACATTTGCACTGTGCATTCCTTGAATACTGTAGCTCTCATTTAACATTTAGGGAGCATGCACGTCACCTTCCTGCATAAACCCACACTTGATTATACGTTGCTATACGACTATATCTCAGATTCTCAAACTGTTCTGTGCCTGCATGTCTAGTGTGAAGTAGTTCTTATTTCATACTGATGAGGCTGCTTGACAGTACAATCACATGTTATTTTGTCCAAAAGAGACAGTCGTTCAGGTCAGGCACAGGTTGAGGTTCCCCAAACACATCACAGCCTGAAAAGAGTCAATCCAACAATGACATTATAAAATGAAATGTATTTACAGGGGGCGGCACGGGGCAGCAGGTAGCGCGTGCCTCACAGCAAGAAGGTCACCGGTTCGATCCCTGGGTCGGGTAGGGTCTTTCTGTGTGAAGTTTGCATGTTCTTCCCATGCATGCGTGGCACCCCAGCTTCCTCCCACATAACAAAAACATGCTCATTAGGTTAATTGGTGACTCTGAAATTGCCCGTAGGTGTGAGTGTGAGCAGTGTCTGGTTGTCTGTCTTTGCATGTTGCCCTGCAATCGGCTGGCGACCGGTTCAGGGTGTACCCCGCCTCTCGCCCGTTGACAGCTGGGATAGGTTCCAGCCCTCCCCACAACCCCGAGAAGGGATAGTCGGGTATAGACAATAGATGGATGGATGTATTTACAGGATAAAGCAAAACAAAGCACATGTGTGTTCCCTGAACATCAAAAGCATGCAAGAATGAACAAGCCTAAGTATGTTGCCTCAGCAGAGTGATAGAATGGAGCCCAGGACACACATTGAGGACACCTCCTGTCGTCTAGTCATTTGTACTGGAATCTGATTGAAATAGTTTACCAGTCTGGTGCACAGAGGACAGAGGGTTGTGTACGCACTTTGCAGGAGCCTTGTGCCATGCAGGAAGATTTAATTAAGGAACCCACACCGAAGCGCGCATAATTGCACAGCGCTTTGGAGATGCACAGCACATCCCTCACATTAGAGGCTGCAGACTGACGCATACTGATGCTGGAGTGTTGCAATACAGCGTCCCGCCCAAAGTGGCACCACTGAGCGCAATGCTGCGGAGCAGCTTTCTGATCTGAGCCGAGTAGAAATGATCTTAGCTTTTACGCAGGTTGTACTGAGTTTAATAGAATTCAGAAGGAGTTTGTTGTGTTTTCGTTGCGTTGCAAGTGCCTGACATTAATGTGAATTCTCCTGGCAGGTCACTAAAAAATTCATCTTCCCGCAGGTGTGGTGAAATTTCATTGTGTTCATCCGATAAGGGGCTTTATTAGCATTAAATGCCAGGAATGGGTGCTTTACCTGAAAGCCATGAAGGACCATGATATAGTGTCACTGCATCAAGACCATTCCACTCCCACCCCTCTTCTTCCTCCCTCTCCTCTTCCTGACAGTAACCTTCTGGCAGTATTTTATGGCTGTATTAGAAAGTTGATCTCAGCCACACCTCTCTATGGCTCACTGTCCGTCTCTCTCTGTCTCCTTTCCCGTCAGTATTTTATCGCTGATCTCTCTCTCTCTCTCCCCCTTCCTGTCTTTCTCGGCCTCTTAGGTATTTTATAGCTGTTGTAACAGCCACCTGACCTTTCTTCTTGGTGATTACTTTATAATGAGACCACAACTCCCTCCATCTCTCTCTCCTCCCTTCCCACCATCTTTCCCATCCCCTCTCATCGCTGTACATGTGTCATTTCACTTTTTCGAGATTACTTCCATAACTTCTGTTATAAGAGAGAGAATGGCATGAAATAGAGGATTGAGAAAGGAGAGTGGGAAAGCGAGATTTTAATGTACTTCATATGGCGACTGATGGGACTCTTTTTTTAAAGATTTCCTCTCACAAATGGATCCTACTGAGCACCAGTCGATTCCCGCTAACCCAGCTTCTTAAAAAAATCCAAATTTCTTGTATTTCTTTCATGAAAGGCAAAACTTTCGGCCTATCAACTATCTTCAAGTTTCAAGGAATTATGCTTTCAATCACTGAAATGAAAACACCTGACCCTAATTTAAAAAGTCAATCACCCAACCTACAGAGCATGTTAAAGTGACAAGCCTTTGTGAAGTAGAGCTCATTTTCAGACTTATTTAACAGTTAAAAATAACTTTGAAAACAATGAATGACATGACAGACTTGAGGCACGACACCGGATCCATGGCAACAGACATGCTATCAGTATACTCTATGAAATACAAATCAATAAATGTAACGTACGGTAGATAAGGCTGCCACATTAAATTAGCATGTTGTTATTCACTTCTATTGTGTGCAGGGGCTTGAACAATGGGTTGTTCAACCATCCTGCTCAGTTGATGATTTGTTAATTTTTTACAGCAGGGATGGCCCAGTCACTTGTCTCAGAGGTGGCTTTGTCTGGGGGAGTGTTTTCAGCAGCTGCAGAATGATCATAAATGTAGTATAGGAATATTAAAGGTAAGATTGTGTCTCGATTATCTTCTTGAAAATAAAACCAAGTGACGCCTCTTGTGTCTAATAGACTATAGACTTTAGGCCGCTGGGAATGGTAAGCCAGGGAGTCGAGCTGTTTGACGGTGGTTCCACAGAGAAAGAGAGAGAATGGACTTGGAGAGTAATCCGATTCTGGAGAACAGATAACTATAAATTGTGGACGTTTTGGCTCATTGCCTAAGCTTGTAGGATTGGAAAGCTAATCAATGGTCACTTTCAGGACAGACTGAACCTTCTCCACTGGTGAGTAATGTTAGATGTGCACATTTTCTGAAACCATTACTATCCTCGGGGTCGGATGGGAAGTTCCCAGGCCACGTCTGGCCCAACAGTTGATGATCAGCGCTGTATAGTACAGATAGATCTAAGACAAAACTGACAGAAAGTCAGGACTGAGGGGGAAAAACCGTAATTACAAATCTGCTATTTCAGCACCATGGACAGCACCATGGTTTTCTTAGTGCTCAGCAGTTAGGGCCGTAGAGTCTGACTGGACTTAGAATCAGATAAAGGATCAATGACTCGGGCAGACTAGACTAACATATTCAACTCTAGGGTATGGACAGAGGGTTAAGCACGACAAGACAGATGCATTTTGGTCAAGTTACGAAAGGAAAGGACAGTTGTCAAGTTCAGTTTCAAATGTGAAGGATGTTCACTTCAACACATTTGTGCTGTGTGCAGTTTTCAAGGGCTCTATTCATTTTGGCCTAATGTCTTACTTCATTTATTACCTTCTTATAGCACTAACTTGACGAGCAGGAATAGCTTTACTTCAGATAGCATATTATTTAATACTTTTATACTCATTAATGACGCTGCTGACTGACTGACTGATGTTCTTTAAAAAAACTATTTATTTGTATGAGGGCGGTACGGTGGGGCAGCAGGTAGTGCGCGTGCCTCACAGCAAGAAGGTCGCCAGTTCGATCCCTGGGTTGGGCAGGGCCTTTCTGTGTGAAGTTTGCATGTTCTTCCCGTGCATGCGTGGGTTCTCTCCACAGACCAAAAACATGCTCATTAGGTTAATTGGTGACTCTAAAATTGCCCTGTGAGCGTGAATGGTTGTCTGTGTATATGTTGCCCTGCGATCGACTGGCGACCGGTCCAGGGTGTACCCCGCCTCTCGCCCGTTGACACCTGGGATAGGCCCCCCCCCCCCCCCGCAACCCCGAAAGGGATAGGCTGTATAGAAGATGAATGAATGAATGAATTTCTATGTATGAGTCATGATATACAGTCTCTAAAAGTGTATGGTTCAACTTCTTCCCATGGAACAGTGTCAAAAAAAAGCGAACAAAAACCACAATCATTTGGAAAATTGAATCACAACAATTAAGAATATGTAGACAGATACCGGACGAGTATTCTGTTAATACAAAGCTAGGGGGTGCCATCATGAAAATAACACAGAACAAGTAACTTACAGAGCAGATATGTATGCTGCAGCAGACAGAAAAATCGACAAAATACATTAGAAGAAGAAGTCACGCAGTAGCTTTTCAAGTCCAATAACACCAGAATGAGTGAAATATACTAAGTTTAATGTAGTTTTGCCAGCATAGGTTACTCAGTCATATCATGCCAAATGTTGGCTGGTTGGGTAGCTGGGCAGGCCTGCTTGCTGTGTACAGGCTCTGAAACCCACACTTGATGATTAAGTGCACCAACAAGTATCAAACATCAGACTCAGAAACTTCTAGAAAAAAGAGGTGAAAATCTTCAGACGGGCACAAACACAATCAGCAGATTTGTGATGTGTCAGATTCATTGAAAGACACAGTTTTGCTTGTTTTGACTCCCACCCACCCAGCTCTGACAGACACCACCCAAGGAGAAGAAATCAGAGGAGAGCAATCAAGCAGAGAGGATATGTCTCCACAGGAGGGACATACAGCAAGAGAAAGAAAGAGACAGGAGGGAGAGAGAGAGAAGAGACAAAGACAAATAAAATGAGAGAGTGAAGGAATAGATTAAGAAACATTGAGGCAGAAACAGAATCAGACAGAGAAATATCTGGCCGAGGAAAACCTGTCTGGAATCCTGCACATATTTGTGAGATTATTGATCATGGTCTGCTTTGCAAACAAACTCAAATATACTATTCCCTTTTTTTTCTTCATTTTTGTCTCCGAAACTGTGTTTCGATTATTAAAAAAAAGGGGGGGGGGGCAGCATTTTTTCCCATTTCCATCCAGACCCATTTAGAAAATGTTTTCGAACAGCCTATGAATCCTCTCTGAGTTGCATTGTTTTTTTTTTGTTACTCAGCTCGACTTGGGAGGTATAAAAGCTGAATTTTTTAGCAGGCTGATGACAGTTTTGTCTTTGTATTCTCTCTATGCTTTGTTCGTTGTTCTGCATTTCTTTTCAACACACATAACAGCTGCCCCTCTGGTGAACACCACCACTCACTTGTTATCATGATTAAAATATGTGTTTTTAATGCTTAAGAACGTCGGAAAGTAGCTTGTGAGAAATTTGTTGTTGCAGTTTTATTTATTAACCGTTTTATTTATTATTGATTAGAAGTTGAGGCAAAAGGTTGCAGGAAACCCTCTCCAGGCTGCTAATGTTGAAGGTTGAATGTTCCTATGTGCCTGCTATCGCACTAAAATATTGCACCTCATTGGAATATCACTTCATGTGGTTTCATATGATTTGCAGCCTCTGCCGCGATCAGCTGAGCAGTATCGGCATGGGATTGGAACAATGATGCAGCTATAAGTACCCTGGGTCGGGCAGCAGGTTAATGCATACAGCTGCAGAGCTTTTTCTCCATGTGAAATCGCTTCCTCTCCCCCCACAACCCCAGGCCTTTGCTGTAAGGCTTCAACTGCCAAATGCTTTAATCCATGATGCTGACAACTTGAGGAATAAAGGCCTCTTCAACTTTTTCTTTATCAAGGATCTAAATGGGACATCAATTTAGCCCTTTGCCTTGGGACATATTATTAAATTGTATTTCATGTACAAAGAAAGGCAGAAACACATGCAGATAAAGGGAAAATGCCTATATGAACCATCTACTACAGTCTGTAGTGGCTACACTTGTAACAAAGCGTGACTTTAATGGACAAATAACAGATCAGTGATATGACACCAAATCGCATTTGAAAACCCTGACCCTTGCCATTCTATTGATACTGCTGACGCCGCTCATAAAACATCTCTATTACAAGCACAAATAATGAGCATGTATTTATCCACTACATTAAGTGCAGCCTGTAATTATCTTAATCAACAAGTACTCTCGATATAAAGGCAAGGGTCCACATGAGGAGGAGAGAGAGGGGTGAAAAGGTGATTGAGGGATAGAGGAAAGAGTGACGGAGACAGAATGATAAAGGGGACATGATGGAGCGGTAAAGGAAGTTTAAAGAGTGAATAAAATTCACAGGGGCGATGCAAAGTAAAATGTTTGCACTGCATTGTAAAATATCACAAGGAAAGTCCATCAGTGAGGGAGTGTTCAGCTGTCTTTGCTCGAAAATGTAATGGTTTACTCTTTGATGGCTTTGCAGCCTTGTTATTATCTCGTCTTTGTTGCATCTTTCACAAACAAGGAACCTGGGAGATTAGATTTTAATGATATCATGGTTATTTTATTAGGACGCCATGTGTGTCTCCAGCGATGCCTGGTGTTTCCTTAATATGTGGTAGCCTTCACTGCAGGATACTGATGAAAGAAAAAAAAAATGAGAGGGAAGATGGCAGACAGAAAGACGGTGAATCAGGTGAAGAAAGAAACAGACTAATCGCAAAGCTCCTGCCCTGTCAAGCTTTCAGGAAGCGACTCCTTCAATGCAGCCTGTGAGTGCTTGAATACATTAAGTTTCCTAAATTTCCTAAAGTGCGTGAAATTAGTAGTTTTAAATATTTAAACGCCCGTGGGTGCTACATCGCCAGCACTTAAATAGTCAAGAGGTGGACAGCATTTTAAGCATACTTATGTTTAAATACAACATTTCAGGATGATGTGAGAAATGTATAACACAGTTTTGAAGCAGGAAAACGCTTTCGTACCAACTGATCTAAAATATGTGTGCCATGAAAGGAAGATGAGGAGGAGGAGGAGGAGGTAGAGGGATGGGTGTGATGGGGCTGAGAAAAACAGTGGCAAATGTGCAAGTAAAGCTGGAGTCTGTAAGGGATAGGAAGGAGAAGAGATGGGTAGAAAAAGATTCTACATCATGGCAACAGAGTGGGAAGAATTAGAGAGAAAGAGATTTGGGCTGTTGAAAGAGAGAGAGGGACAGAGAAAGAAGAAGACAGATGTCAAGATGTGCGCTCGAAGTAATGATAAGCTCATGTTGAATTCTGCCTTTGTCTGGCAAAACATAGTGATGAATGCCACTGTACACGGTACAATAATCACACACATGCTGGAGAGACCTGTCTGCCCACTGGAGACCTTGAGGACCACAAAAACCCAGCAGAAAATATCTCCGAGATGTCTCCTAGCAACAGAGAGGTAATTGTACAAGATAATATAAATGAGGACGGGTCACCGCAACACAAGGACGCAGGAGAGAAGCGAAAAACTAAATATGAGAGTCCTCTTTGTGCAAGAAATCACGGATTTGCTCCATCGGTCACTCAGTTGGCATGTAAGCCAGCAAGTCACTTTATTAATCGTCTGCTTTCAGTTATTATATCGAATGTTTAGTTTTGCAGTGAGTCAGTCAACCCACAGGTTAGTTGTGATAAATAATGATTTAACTTTACAGGCAAGCATAATCAGATGGCCGGTGAGATAATTAGCAAGTCAATCAGTGAGTCGGAGTGACTAACTCTGTGATGTGACGCTTACGTTCATTATCATTCAGGCACTAATTAGATTGCATTGCCATTGTCAGAGAAATTACATTTTTATTAAAATGAAAATTCATTGTTTGGCTGACAGAAAATTATGAGAGCAGAATAGTAATGCAATTAACTGTAGATATGCAGCCGAACACTGATATTGAAGGAACAGAACCACTTGAAGCCTCATTACCCAGATATTTTATGCAAGGACAGAGTACGGAAAAACACCAATTCGCTTCATTTTCGCTGCTCCAGTGCAGCTTATTAATGCCCATTTCAGTATGTAGGCCCAAGCATAATGAATGTCAGCAAGGCAGCTCAACAGTATACTTCAGTGATTTGTTCATATTTCCAAACAATGATTAATCTTAAAGAAATAACTGATTAAGCATAAGAAGAAGAGCATTCATTTTCTTTCTCTTTTTCCCCTGAAGACATGCAACATGCAGATGTTTGCAGTTTTGTTCACATCTGAATTAGAATGTCTCGGTTTGTAAAGTTGGCGTGCGTGCGTGCGTGTGTGTCTACATGCCCTCCTTTGTGAAGCGTGGGGCGCATTGGTTAGGCAGCTATGGAAAGGGCAAAGTCGTCAGTAAGATGGTGGTTTGGAGTTAACGCTTCAACAAAGGGAATTACCAACAGCAACAAGGCCAGAAGTTAAATGAATAGAGGCCCAGTGGCTCTTCACCTCAAGGCCACCTGTCCTGACAGTTTTGGCTCCAGTTCAGGGGGTCCAGAGGTGAAAAAAATGACTGTGATATAGTTTGTTTTCAGGTTAAAAAAAAACTTGTTCTGACAAATTGACCAAATGAGTTGAATTCTTTGTATTACTGCAGTGTGTTTAACTGCACTGCTTCATTTCAAATGCCTTTTTTCCCTAGATCTTGTACTAGAGGAAAATCATCTTAGCATTGTACCATAAGTGCTACAAGTTGATTCAACAGGAGGTAGTTCAGACTATTGTTTACTGCGTCTCAAAAACCGTGTGCTCATCTTGGTTGTGCACAGTTTAACACTTGCAAAACAGTCACAGGCAAAAGTCACATTGAATGAAAGTTGAATTTTAATATTGGTCAAAAAAAAAATTATACTGTTCATTTTGCACAACTGTTACATTTAATCCACATAGAAAAAAATAGCTGAATATAGCAAAACCAAATAGCTGAATAATATCTGAGCCGTACTTACACACTGACGCTGTGGAGTGATTCACGCTCCACCAAACCGACTTTGTGGGTGCTCTTGGTTGTGCATATGGGTGCAGTCCATTAACATGATAATATTTGGGAAATTGGGAAAGAACAGGTTTAATAGCCAGAATAATGGAAACCCTTTTCAAAAATGTCCTTGATAACATTAATTCATTGAAATTATCTGCTGTGGCAAAGCTTTTGCTAGATTAAAAAGCTTTCATCAAGGCCAGGAAAAGTGAACACATTAAATAGTGTTTTATAGATAAGTAAAGGCTTGTTATCTTTGCATCCTACAGTCGCTTTGCAATTTTTTTCAGCGTCTCTAGTTATATAAAAAAAATATTCTAAAGACAAATGCAAAGACACATGTGCTGAATTTCCATTCTGGAAAACCTCTATCACTCAAAGAGGTACAGATTGGAATAATCCAGTGCGCTCTGGGCTGCCCTTCCAGTGGAGGAAATGTGATGCAGTGCCCTTAAGGCTGTCCTACATGGTAGACTCTAGGTGACCTTATATCAGGGGTAGCAAATCTTTTTTTCTGTCAAGGCCAATTTCAATTTCTACAACACCTTTTGAGTGCTGTGCTTAATTCAGGCTCAGCCCTGAGAGGCACTTGGTAGTGTCCACCATGAAGGCCAGTTCACGCAGCCAAGTGCTATCACTGAGTTCCACAACAGGTTTCTCTTCATCGTCTGCTGTTAGCAGCTCTGCAACAGCAACAAGGCACTTCACAATTTCTCCTTCTAAATGAGATTTCAGCTTCTTAGTCATTAGCTTGCTCACCAAAAACACTTGCCTGTGTTGGAGCGCGATCTTGTGAAAGCTGTAGAACAGTTATACCTTTATCCAAGCACATTTTCCCTGCAGCTCATCATTTACTTCAACACCATAGCAATTGTCCAGTTCTCTTGGAAATGGCAACTCTCTCCATCTGCTTTTCATTTCTGTCCAGTCAGCATGTTGCATTAACATGACATGACAATGTAACAGCTACGCGCGTGTCGTGTTCAGGGACCACTTGGAAGGATGTGTGAAGATTTTTTTCTTTTATCACAGAAAAAAGTAACCACTGTCTGACTTGCTTTTTCATATTTATGAATTGCCTCATGGACTGGATCCAGTGGTATCTGGCCTGAAAGCAGATCCCCAAATCTGACTCACATAATAAAACAATTTTAGCAGGGTGTGCAAGTCACCATGGATGTATCATGATTTTCCACGTGCGGCTCCTTTTTTTATTTTTTATTTTTCGCCCATGTCCCTCAGGCAGCCCCCACTGCAACTGTTTATTCATAATCCCTGGACATATGTATAACACCACAAGAAACATGCACAAAAATGTGCATCACATCACAAGCTGTATAATAAAAGCTGCTAATGTATTCATCAATGAATATGCATCATAATTAGGTGGCAAGATACAATGAAAAGCAGAGATTTTCAGGGACAAAGGTGAAAAAACCAACCAATCTTGAGTAGAAAGGGCCATGTCCTATGATAGACATGGCCCCAGGGCCAGAGAGGTCAGGGGAGGGTCCAGAGATGATAAGGAACTGAGGGAAAAGGCATAAATAACACAGCTCTGTCTCAAGTGGGTTCTGTTGTCGTTTAGGCTTAAGTGGTACCACTTAGGTCAGTCTGTCTTTAGCCAAAAGATAAAAACAGGCATGGTGAGGAAGGAAAAAAAATGGGATTTGATTTCCATTTGAAAGAGGCTCTCTTGCATCTAAGACAGAAAGGTCAGAGATGACACGCTATTGGCTGTGAAGCTGGATTAAAATTGCAGCATGATGTTGCTTTTTGTACTACGGCTGCTGGCATAAAATACAAACTAAAAACTCAACTGACAATAGCTGTGGAGTTAATAATTGGCAGGATTTAATAGTGTATTTAGATATCTTGAGGCTGTATTGACTGAACTGTAAAATGTAAGGCTTGTGAGTATGTATGTGGATTTTGTTATTAAAGAATCACTGCCCTGTTTGTGTTCAGCTCCCCTGCAAACATGCAGGGACATTAGATCACGTTCCCTCTCCAGCAACTACACAGATGGCTCGACATTAGAGTAAACAACATTAGTTCCCTTTTATTCTGGCCTTGGTAATTTGCCTTACCCTCACCTGTATGCCACAAGTCCCGATGGTCAACATTACCCAGCATAGAAAGACAAGGACCTAACATGTATGCCTGCAGCACAGAAAAGGATTAATAGCGTTAAACAGCATTACATGAGGACCACAGGTAAGAGGTAAGTGTGAGGCTTCTGTTAGCACAAGATCCCAGAATCATGACCTTTTAAATGCGTCCCTCTGGGACAATGCTCATATCAAGTACAGTTGTGTTTCAAGTCATTAACAGTGATTTGTGGTAAAACCCAACCTTCCAGCAGAGCTTTACAATGCAGCTGAGGAGTGTGTCTTTGGGCAGATATCCTGTTAAATGTCTCTCAGCCACTGCTGCTCAAGGTTGACTTGTAGCCACATTTTACAAGCAGTGTTCCCATGTTGTCATAATGTCATCATTTTGCTATCAGTCATTATCGACCAATATGCGGCTCTAACAAATGAAAGCAATAAATCAGCTAGAATCAATAATCAAAGAAATATCACCTGAATCCGGTGACTAGCTGGCAAACATAGTGGAGCACTTAGCAGCTAAAGAAACAGACATTTCCCTCAGAATTTGGAGAATATTAACAAGCTGGACATACCAAGATGGTAATAAGTCAATGTTGCGTTTCCAAATTGTTTCTAGTGTCCAAAAGGGGCCAAAAACATGTTACTGCAGGTCCCATGTGAAAGTTGACTTAAGCAAACTGCAGCTGTTTCACAGTGTTAACCATGTGAGAATGAAGGTTCAATACACCCGCTGCTGGTGCTCTCTCATATACAGTATTTCATTTAGGGACCCACTGGGAGTCGACCTATTCTGTCCTTAAGGTATGAGTACATATTATGATCAAGCCACATCAAGTTCCAGATTTGTGTGTGTGTGTGTGTGTGTGTGTGTGTGTGTGTGTGTGTGTGTGTGTGTGTGTGTGTGTGTGTGTGTGTGTGTGTGTGTGTGTGTATGTGAACTTGTAAGAACCTGCTCCTGGGTTTTTCCATGTGTTCCACTGCCATTTACTTTGCAACCACAGTCGGAGGTTAGTGTAACGGAGCAAAAAGAGAGCGCATGAGACTGGCACAGACCAGGTCCCTCGTCACTTACCAGCTCTCCAGAACCAGTTATGTCCCTCGGGACATGCTGTCTTTTCTAAAGGATGCACAAACAGCTGCTGTCTCCCTCCCTCCCTCTCCCTCCCTCCCTCCCTCCCTCTCTCTCTTGGGTTTGGGTCACCAACCCTGCTACATCATGAAGATTGCAGGAAATGTGACATAATTTCATTCACTTCCAGTTACATTGCTACGCTAAAGCAGGCTCATGATAAATCTTAAATCTAAGGCTGGCAGTCCCATCACGTACCGCCTCTCCCTACATGTTGCATCGGACATGAAAATGTGGCCTAAACTGTCCTGGATGAATCTATGCGTTCCTATCTGAGGAAGATGTGTGTATGTGTGTTTAACTCACTGCCAGGTCGCAGTCTATTGTTGTTAAGTTGTTTGGCTACCTGGGCTATTTACCATTATAAAAAAGCAAAACCTGTATCAAAAACTGTATTCTTTTCTTCTAACTAACTACAAAAATAATATATGTCTGTGACAGCTCTTCAAATTGTGATTCCACTCTAAATATGGTTTTCAATGAAAGTTCACCTTCAACATCAATGTTTAATCACCGCTTATTATTCTGCTCAGACCAGGCCTTGACCAATAAAGTAATGTAATTTAATTTTCCCACAAATTAATAATAGATTAAATTCAATATGCCTTTGAAATATGATGATTTTAATAGAAAGTTACAGGTCGTCACAGTGTACTGGAGTTGGTTTAGAGCAGCGTTATTATCCTCAGGGTGGCCGGGCAGCCTGGTACTTATGGGGCCCATTCAAGTGTAAAACAAGGATCATTATTCGACTGTTTTATGATGAAACAAAATTTTTGATGCCCTAACCCTAATCCCTTTTGTCTCATATCATGCTGTCTCTCCAGCTTCCTGTCCGCTGAGCATTATGATCTTGCAGCATTGGGGTAGTGTTACTACATTTGGTGCTGTTTGCCTTGTAATGTTATCTTAATTTTGTTTTGGGTCCTCATGACTCAAACTAAGTCTGATGCAATAATTTCATAACATTAACTAATGGCCTCACCCTTTCAACTTGCCTGCCAGTGCTGTGCTTACTCAGAAAGGCTAATTTCAGCCTTGGACATTCAATTAAGGAGTCATTGGCAGTTGCTGATGGATTTCTTTTTTCACAGCATCTGAGAATATCCTCACTTAGGAAGGAAAATGCTATTAATTAGTAAAACTCAAGCAAATTGAGAAACAGTCATTAATGTGACCATATGTGTGTGCAGCATACAGAAACCACAAAATGTTCATTTAAGTCAAACTCTTCACAACTGAGGTAGAACACAAAACACACACACACACACACACACACACACACACACACACACACACACACACACACACACACACAGCCTTTTATTCATCACTAGCACACTCAGTTAATCATCTAACAGTCACATAAGCCTTCAGTATGTATGACATCTCATCTGATTGTGTTTTATCTCTTTGTTTGCATGTAAGTGTCAGCGTGCTGAGCTCTGTCACTCTGCCATCGCAGTATGAAACCGGGATTATTTGGACTAAAACCAAACCCAAAAATCTGACTTTAATTTCAAATTCTGTGTGCAACAGCGTGTTAAAAACAGTACATCTTGCTCCATGTTTTGTGAGTCCTTTGCTCTTTAACAGAATTTGCTACTGGACAACGGCCTCAGGCCACAGCGCCCTCACTTATACAGATAAATGCACTCAGCTGGGTCCACATCCACAACAATACTGTACACCCAGAGGCAGACAGAAAGGGAAGTGATCAGATACCTGAAGGTGGAATCTCATCCGTGTTGAACAATAGTCAGAAGTTTGTCAGACGGCTCGTACTCACAGAACTGGAATTACGTCCAGGTAACTACTTTTCCTGTTGATTAAACATTAGTGAATACATGGACGTATACAAGCACAGATGCTGCATCAACTTGTCAAGTACCATCTGTGTGTGTGGGTGCGGTTTGGGTGTTTGTGAGTGTGACAGAGAGGATGCACAGAAAAGAAAAGAGGTCAGAGAGGAGAGCGAGACAATGCGTGTGTGTGTGTGTGTGTGTGTGTGTGTGTGTGTGTGTGTGTGTGTGTGTGTGTGTGTGTGTGTGTGTGTGTGTCTTTGCTCACAGCACCATAGCAGGACAAAGTTATGTAACAATTCAACTGGAACAAAGCAGAAATAAATGGATGGACACACACGTGCGCGCACACATGCGCACACCCATTCACACACAGGGGGGACCTCATACAAAATGCAATTACACTCACGCCCTCAGCCTGCCTCATCGTATCGACCAGATGCTTTCTTAGGCCGTGTGGATATGACACATCAGCCCTCATTAGGAGAGACACTGCACGACACTGACAGCAACAACACCAACAAGATGAGAATTTAGCAAACCTCTCGTCCCATAATCTAAGATGCAAAAGGTAATTAACTTCAGGGCACTGTTGGCCTGTGATGAGTCATTTTTGTGTTGGATAAAAAGCAGGTTTTGAGAAGTCGTAGATTTATATACATCATATGTAGAACAGGGTCTTCTCAGGGTGAGAGCAGTTTAGAATATGCTACCTGTGATTCTGCTGATTCTGGTGATCCTTGGTGCCCATACAGAGTGACACATATGACTGCTATCTCTGTGCCTTTTCAGGGTCTTTGTCGCATTGCGTGTCTCTTTCTGTTTCCATGCTCCCAAGGCCATCGCTAAGGTGGACACTGGGGTGCAATCCCTGCCTATGGTGCATCACATGCCCCCCATCACACCCTCCTCAACCTCCCAAAACATTTTTCAAGTACAAAGAAAAAAAACTTGACTGAACAATTTCTGCACTGGTACTAGTTATGACTCCACACAGACACGTCGCCCTCAGACGCAGCCACGGGAACGAGAGGTGCTGAGGGTGCTGCAGCGACCCCTCGCCCTCAGGTGGGTGAGGTGTATTATCTCACGTCACACCGCACCTCTCCCAGCCCACCACCCACCATGTCACATGCTGCTGTCCAGATGTGATTTTCAATGTTGCAGGGACATTATGAAAGTATTTTGCACAAATGTTAGCTTAAAAGTTACTTAGATTAAGTACATTTTTGAATATATGAATTGTATCTTTTTTATCTTTTTTTTTTTTCTTTTTTTTTTTCTGATGATAAAACTTTTAAAAGTGAGGCTGCTTGGGGAAATCATGATGCCCACCCAGAAAGTTTCCTCAGGCTATGAAACTATGAGCCAACCCTCTAATAAAGGAGAAAATGTTATCAGAATCTTTGAAGGAATGAAAGGAAGACAGAAATTAAGTTAAAATATAAGATCTGATGATTTTGCTGCACAAAAGCAAAATCAATTTTTCCCAATTTGTATTTTTTCTTATCTTTAAAAAAGACTGAAGATGTGCTAAAATTCCTGTATTTTCTTCATAAAAACCTGATAAAAATAGCTCTTTTAGATGAGAGGAGATGGCTGATTACTGGAAGGTCACTGTTCAATCAATCAATCTGTGTCGGGTTAAAGTTCACAGCGTAAAGATCAGACATGAAGCGACTCTGTCAGCCCCAAATGAGATGCAAAGTAATTTAATTGAGAAACGCTTTGACGCAGGCTCAGATCCTGGCTGTCCACGCTGCAGTAGAGACCGCGAATCTGCCCGAGTGATGAGGTTTGATTCATGGAGAAAGGTGGAAGGTGCAGGAGTCTGAGAGATGAGCGACTCATGAGAATGAGGAAAAGGGCCAGTTTGTGAACGGGGCCAAAAACTCAAGCTGTGATTGGATGAATGAAATGAATTGAGAGGTTGGATAAGAAGCTGGACCAGAATGAGGGACATGAATAAAACATTATTTTTTTTGCAATTACTGAATTTGCCTGAAACTCCATCCCAAGGCCCAATCTTGTCAGGCCTGGGCAGCTAGTAAAAAAAACAAAAAGAAAGAAAACACATGCCAAAGCCCAAAGCCAATATAATACAGTATCACCTCTCTTTCGTAATGCAGCTCTCACCAAACATCAGTTAGCCACCCGTCACACCCACACAGAAAATTAATCTTTAAAAGGATACTGAACATCGTAGAATAATCATAACCATTATATCCGGTTATGGTTGTGGCCTGATTGAGATCTGACACCGAGCTGCTGGAGTGCCTCACTGATGCACGGGCTGTGGATGGTGCAGGTGGCCACATTTGATGTAACTGTTTGGCTCCTCACTAATATGTAAATGTACGAATGCGCAATGATTCACACATTAACCACAACAACACATTAACCAAATGTGCTGTCATCTCTTGAGGCAATTTGCGGTGCCACATATATAATGTGTGGTTACATATGGTGACACAAAGAGAGAGAGAGTTGTAGAAATAAGATATTGGCTTTAGTGGAGAAAGCCTGTGCGCTCTGGGGCGCGAGCTGCGCCCTTGGCTGGCTCGGCCTCGGGACAAATTTTCAGGCCTCTGCCACTGACTGCGGTTGTGTGCCATTAATCTTTTCTTTGCTGTAGTGGTGCACCTTAAACCATCCCACCTGCTGTTTTCACACTCTGCCTACCTACTACCTGCTTTAAAAAAACATTTTTGGTTGCTTAGCAATGGGTTTGCTGCAAATGTAGAAGATTTAGGATTGTTTTTAAGTTAGCGACAACTGCAGCTATTAAAGGATAAAATCATTTTATGACAACCTGAATGCTGTTTATAATTGAATGACACTGTACTCACTGAAGTCAGTTTGTGAAATCTTGACAGACTGCAAGAAATACAAGTGGAGCCACTCTGTTAATAACTGATAGAGAATCATGAAACTACAGAAACTACATCTACTTTTTCCCTCAGGCCATCGGGGTGGTGAACTTTGTCCTCTGGGATCTGTCTCTCTGCAGCACTCCAGTGTGTACTGTACAACACTTCAGTTTGATAAACTACAACCATTTTTTTATGCACTCAATAACTGCACAGCCCACCTACACATCCAGCCAGTCAATCCTTTGGCATTTTAATGCTTAAATTACATATAATTATAATAATTTCTTTTTTAGTCAGTCATATGCTGTGATTCTATCATGTGCCTTCAGCCTGAAGAGCATTTTACTGCTCTTTACTGCACACACTGTGTGAGTATGTGACAAATAAAACCTTTGAATCTTGAATTACTGTAAAACAAGAGCCAAGTTCTGATAAATTGTCAGCTCAACTTCTTCAATTAAGGCTTTTTGCTTCCGTGATCCTTAACGCACCCAAACTTTAGCCAATTTAAATCTAAATTAAAAAGTCTGTTTTTCTGTCTTGATAAATTCTCCACTGCACTTTTTGACATTTACCGAACTTCATGTTATTAACTATTGCACTAAAAAAACACCCACTTCTCTTGACTAAAACAATTTTCATTATTTCTTCAATGTTTTCTTGATTCTCTTCTCTCTTAGTGTCTTAAGAAAAGTTTGATATACAGTGCCGTCTGTAAAACTATGAAAATGAAATAAAATTGCCCATTTAATAGTGTGTTGTTTGAAGTGCAGGTAGAAGGTGCGGTAATCAGGTACCAGCTCTGGAATAAAAGGAAACAGGACGATGAATAAGGAGGCGGGCAGATGAGATGAGATGAGACGGTCCTTAAACGTCTATGAAATTGATTTTCTAACCCATGCCACATGCTGTCTCATGCATATACAACAACAATCCGCTTTATCCTCTGTCTCCATTCTCCCTTACCTCTTCAACTCTCTTCCCCAGCCACTCTTCTTCAATGTTACTTGTCCCTTATCCCTCTACCAACCCACACCTCTCAAACCAACCCCCCTTCCTCCTCTGCCTCCATCCTCTCCCTCCCTCCAAGTCTTTGTCTCTCATCTAATCTCTCCACATTGCTGTCTCCTAGTATTCCTCTCACACTTACCACATCTATCTGTTTCTTAACCACGTCCTTTTCTTCCACTCGCACCGTCCCACCCTCCCTCCATCTGTCCCGCCGCTCTGCACTGATATGAACTGATGTGTCAGCTGAGTTGATCATTCCCTCCAGCTGCTGTCTGCCAACCGCAACTCTCTTTCCCTCATGTGTCACTGTGGCTCTTTCTCCCTTCCCCTCTGCCTCTCCTTGTCACTCTCACCGCCTTTCTCCTTTCCACCATCTTTCACTCTATCATGTCTACTCTCCTCTCTTTCTCTCTTATTCCTTCCCTTCCTTCTGTGCTCCCACCCTCTCTTGTATTTCCCTCTGAGACAGGCCTGTCAGGGAAATTCAGCCACTTGTCCACAAGCAGTCTAATGCTGTTCTGTCTGCATGTGTGCGTGTGCTGCACGCGATTGTTGAGTATATATTTGTGTGTGTGTGTGTGTGTGTGTGTGTGTGTGTGTGTGTGTGTGTGTGTGTGTGTGAGTGACAAAAACATGGTGAGGAAGAGTATCTGTGTCCCTCAGCCAAAAACCAGGTACGACTACAACTGGGAACAGATATGAAATGTATAATATCATGAAAAAAGAAAGGCGTTAGGTATGTTTCCATCTCAGCAAAGATGAGCAGACAGAAGAATGCAAGCACATTTAGAGCCCCGGACAGATTGGATGAGGGAAAGAGGGGTGGAGACGGAAGGCTGGAAAAGAACGGGTGGATGTAAACAGATTTAGATCTCCATGCACAGATGGGAGAGGGACAGAGAGCAAGGGAAGATGGAAAGGCATGGATGACTATTACCAGATTTAGATTCTCTGCAAGGCAAGGGAGGAAAATCAATTGCCCCTCAGTTGTACTGTATTCCTCAACAGGTGTTTAATAAACCTTGACCACCCACTTCACCAGAGGGACCGACTGGGGAATGAAACTAGGGATCAATAGATGGAATGTAATAGTGTTATTTTCTGATATACATGCTTGTTATGAAGCTACAATTCAATCAGAAGACACATTTAAAGGTTTATTTTGGTGAAGACTTGATCCAGTTATGTCCAACATGTCCTCATACCTAAACTACTGCAAGCAGTTCCTTAACTTGAACTGGTTAAGTTAAGGAAAATATGACGGTTTGGGTTTAAAATGTTACTGTTAAGATGTTACATAAGTTACAATAAGTCAGCGTTGACTTTTAGTTTCACATGGGACATGAACAGCGGTCTCCTGGTTGACAGTCCTGTTTTTGTCTGACCCATCTATCCACCCCCATCTCCTCCTTTGCTCCCATCACAATTACTACGACCACTGATGGTCACCACCTAACAATGAATGTAAGTATGGGTCGTAATAACATTCCTGCACAGTCAGTTTATGTGCGTGACTCTCTGGTGAGGACAGTCAGGATATGTCAGCATGACCCCTCACTGATTCTGCATGGACTCATGATAGTGGAGTTGAAGGTGTCAGCCAGACATCAGGAGCTGGAAGCAGCAGGTCCGGCTTACTGGGTTTATAAAGAGCACTCTGATTAGTGATTGGCTTTGGTCCATTTGATGAGGATAGTGTTAATGTCGCATGGGATGAAAGTTGACAAGGGGAGCAATTCTGACAACGATGATAATGAAGGTTACAGCTTGCAAGAGTTTTTTCGACGGCATAACCAAACATGCAGTTGCTACTGTTATTTAACATCAGAGTGGTTTACACACTGATTAGCAGTCTTTCACTGTATGGCAAAGCTGATCTTTTAATTGCAGTTGTTGGCTTTTCAGACATGTGTGTGACCTGTATTGGCAGTCTTATCTTCAAGAAATGACATTTATGTTGTGTTTAATTGCTTTTCCAAATTTTATTTTGAAACACAATTGCTGCCTTTGAATATGTTCAGTGGTAGCCTTTTTTACTATGAACAATGTGCTTTCTTGTTCCGCACATTGTAGGGAGTCCTGCATGATATAAGCAAAAAAAACCAAACATTTTGGTTTGTGTTAAATGATAAAGTAAATACGTCCTGTCTTGTGTCTAATGACTAGAGCTAGTTTAGCACAAACAGTGGGAACAGCTGGCCTGAGGTTGACCTCAAATGTTTCGCTTTCTAATTTGCTGTTGCATTGCAAATTAGAAGTCGTGAGTTTGTCATTTACAAGTTAGAAACTGGTACTGTGACAGGAATGCAGCATAGTTAAGGAAAGTGTGTAAAGGATCGAGTGGACAGCAGCAGAGAGGCGTGGCGTACATGGAGCAATTCATCACAGAGTAGAGGGAAAACTTTCACCCAGCTGCATTAACAAGCCGCACTGCATCCAACATTACAACAGCACGAGGTGACAGCCAAGACAGGAGGTTAGGAGAAGTTGACATGACAAAGTGCTACTACTCAACACTTGGAGCTTGACACTAACACGTTCTAGGTTAAGGTTTGAAGGCTCAGATGACAAAATATTGTGCTCTCAGGTGTCACATAATGTTATAAGTGGGTAAGTCTGCTGCCTGTGTGCCCTAATTGGCTTATAACTGAATCCCACCACAACTTTCTCCTCAGGGCTGCCTCTGCTGTCTACTCTGTTGCCTTCCAAGAGTCTCATTTAAAAAAAAAAAAAAAAAAAAATAGTTGCATTACTTTCTGTGCCTTGTTAATTGTATTAAAGTTTTCATGCATTGTACTGTGTGGCATGCTTAACACCAACACTCCCGCAAATGGTAAACATGGCCGCATTGCATCATAAATGTCATACTTGTCACTGAAAATCTGTCACATTTGCTGGTAACCTACCGCCTCAATCCATACGATATTGATCCACACACACAGCAGACTATTTATGGCAGCTGCAGTATGAAAAGATATTCGTACACTATTTATATCCTGAAGATCAATGATCGTCTTACATATTAGGGTCATTTGTCAATTGTGATATTAAACAGATTCAACAAAGTATGTATACACACTGACCTGAAGCCTGGAGCCCAGAGAGATGAGTTGGAGCTACACGTTGTTCTGTGCCACAACATGTACAGTACATATTATTTTTTACACAATTCGCACAAATGTCCCATCCTGAATTAATGACAAAAGATACTGCTGAATGAAAAGTGAAAATCAAGCCCCAGCACGTAAACAAGCCCTGGCATGAAAAACATGTGACTGAACAGCCGCAACGTCTTCCTTAAATGATGCTGATTGAAAGAGTTTCCTGCCTTTGTTTTGGTGAGCAATGATAAATGGGTAACCTTATGAGACAATGCATTTGGGAAATGATGAAGGGTGGTACAGCCTGTCAAATTCAATAACAACAAAAAGTGTGTTCATAATTTGCCAAAGATGCTGATATTGATCAGCCCTTTCAGCCCTGGTTCTGATTCTACAACAATGCTTTTTCCACAAATTCGAATACATCTCAGCTGTTAAAAGTTACCCATTCGCTTGTGTATCATCGCTCAAGCAAATGAGCGTCATAACCAGCCGCGGTGTGTTTGCGCATGCCAATCATCATTGGTCTTATGTGGGCAATGGCCAATCACCAAGCTGTGAAGTGACCAATCATGCAGTCACACTGGTGTTAAATGTCAATCATCATTGGTGAGTTGGCTCAGGGATGAGAGAAGCCAGCTGGTAAATTAGTCATCTGAATTGCACATCAGCGATCCCACATATGCAAATACACATAGAAAAGCTCACACACACACACACACACACACACACACACACACACACACACACACACACACACACACAGAGTTCTGGGTAATTATTCCACACATTGCTGTGACTGACACGGAACTACACTTACATTGATGTGTGCACTGTGCTCACACAAACTGCTCCTAATGACAGAATGATGTTGTGTCACAACAGACAACACAACACAACATGACAGCAGAGCGAGCTAATACAGCACTTTTACTATTTATTGTCCTAATTAGATACACATTTAACAAGCAGAATCATTTACATAATAGTAATGATGGTCAATTGAAAGATTAATGAATCGCATAATAGTTGTTTTTTTTTTTTTTAAAGAAACAGAGCTGCTAATGTTGCTCAAAGCTCTTATAGCGTACTGTATAGCGTACAGTCGACTTCCTTACAGTGGAAGATACCATAGAGTGGATCAGGGTGGGGTGTTGGTTTTGTCATTCTCACTCCACGTGGATGCTGTGGTAGCAGCTGCTCGGAGCAGATCATTTCACATTTATGAGTGAGAGAAAGTCTAGAGTTTTTAAGTTTGTCATTTATATGAGTCTGCTTACAACAACCTGTCCGTTTGGGTCAGCCTCATTCACTCGCTGCCGTTGTTGTAGCCCTTTGCCATGGATGCAGGTCTGAACTATGCAGGAGGATGACATGACAAAGATCAGATTGGTCAGCAAAAATCACTGAACCAATGTGATTGGTATTAGCAGCTTACTCAGAGATGTAGAACCAGGCAAGGCTAGTGTATCTTTCTGGTTTGTTAACTGGAATATTTTGAGCGTTAGATGGACAGAGGTGACTGCTGCAGGAGTGGATTTAGAAGTTTCTACAGACATTTCAGTACTTTTAACGCAACCTTTCGAAAGCCACTTTTCAAGCAGCTTTCACAAAACAAAACGGGGAAGAATTGTAGGTACAGTATGCCTTTAATCCCTTTTACTGTCACAAATATGTCATTCTGATACAGGATTTTGACATTAAGCTGAATTTGTGTAGATCTTTATAAGCAGTAGGCGATGCATATCAAAAGAAGATTTTATTCCTTGAGCATCTTAGTCTCAGTCACACTTTTAACAGGCTGTGAAACTCATCAAACAATGATTTGAGACTCTGTCTGTTATTATGTAATTATGGAATATTTATGAAGAGTTTTACTGCAAAAGCTAATAGCACATTTTGGAGATGTAGTTAATGTAATGTAAAATACCAAATTGCAGTATACCCTATAACCCCTGATCATTCAAAATGCGGAAAATGATTTTATTTGTTCAAAGCACGCATAGCCTTCCTAAAATGAGGGACATCTCATTGTAGAATGACATTTTCTTTCTATTTTTTCTTAATGTATTTGTTCTAAATAGGTCACCTTCAGTGCTGTTGTTTATGCTTTTTGCTCCATTAATCAATGTCTCTCTCAATGCAGGCAGCTTTGCCCATATCATTTTGCCTCAAAATTATTCTTATTACAATGACTCTTAGTGCGAGCACCTCGGGAAATAAAGGATATAGAGAGAAGGGTTCGGGCTGCTTTGTTATTGTGTGTGGCGCACATTCCCCACATGGGGTCCCATCAGTTTCAAGGCAAAGTAAACAAAATGCCTTGCTGAAGGCTGCTGCGGCCTTGAGTTGATAAATTGTTGTTTGAGGCTTCAAGTTATCCCAATGCTGTAATTCTCTGACTGCTGCAATATCCAGGTTGTCTTATTGTATTAGTCCGGCGACCTTTATAAGCCTGATTCAGATGTATCGGTATAAGGCACAATAAGGCAGAATAAAGCAGAGATAAATACACAATGTATGTGGTCTTACCAGCACTTTAATCTTAGCCTTTCACCACCACCGCCAGGATAATGTTCTCACGCTAAAGTTTGTTTATGTCCACACATCACAATCACATCCAGGGACAGTTGTTTTGTAAAGGCCAGGATTTGATATTTCACATAAAAAATAACTTAAAGTAAAAACTACATATAACATGGCATATGATATGAGGAGCTATCATCTCCCAGGACCTCAAGTGGGAGCTGAATTTCAGCTCCCTCATCAAGAAAGCACAGCAGAGGATGTACTTCCTGCAGCAGCTGAAGAAATTCAATCTGCCAAAGACAATGATGGTGCACTTCTACACAGCCATCATTGAGTCCATCCTTAGCTCCTCCATCACCATCTGGTACGCTGCTGCCACCGCCAAGGACAAGGGCAGACTGCAGCGTGTCATTAGGTCTACAGAGAAGGTGATCGGCTGCAATCTCCCATCTCTCCAGGACCTGTACACCTCCAGGACCCTGAGGCGTGCAGGAAAGATTGTGGCTGATCCCTCCCACCCCGGACACAAACTCTCTGAGACACTCCCCTCTGGCAGGAGGCCTTGGTCCATCAGGACCAAAACCTCATGCCATCAGAACAGTTTCTTCCTGTCTGCTGTCAGCCTTATTAACAAGGCCCAGAACCATAACCCTTGCCATAACCCTATGCGTTACATTAACGCTCTGCTTGGACTTCCTTTTGAAAAAACAGACTGTACTTATGTAAAAAAAAAAACAACAACAACAAAAATCCAAAACAAACATGTATATATATTTATATTGTTAGATTTTTTTACTTATTGTTAGATTTTTTACTATCGTTATATCTTTTACTTTTTTAATAGCTTCTTTTTAATAGATGTGTCAGGCACCAACCTCACCAAAGCAAATTCCTCATATGTGTAAAATCGTACTCGGCAATAAAGCTTTTCTGATTCAGTTTCTGAGATATGACCATATACTAAAAGTGTCACTTACTTCAAGATTGAGTTTGAAAAACAGAGGCTTTTCTGCAGCAGATGTTTCTGATATGCCTACAATTACAGAAAATTCTGAAGCAACACCAGCTGAAAACACTAGTTTCTTTGACTTAAATTAAGAAAGTACAGCAGTGAGAAAAAATGGGCTCAAAATAAACATTTTGTTTGACTTAATTGGAAAGCACACGGTTCAGACTGAAGGCAGTGCTGCAAGTCAAAGCACAAAACAGTGTTGCATAGTCATAAGTGTCCCAGTTCAAGACCAAATGGAACAGGTCTGGTTCCCAAGGCTTCTCAGACTGCAACCAACAAATGCAACCTCCTTTATTCTGACCTGAGAAGAC
The DNA here is from genome assembly GCF_039877785.1 of Chaetodon trifascialis. NCBI lineage: Eukaryota > Metazoa > Chordata > Actinopteri > Chaetodontiformes > Chaetodontidae > Chaetodon > Chaetodon trifascialis. Next base: position 16,476,834 of record NC_092064.1, read on the forward strand.
ACAACTCATGTGTCCTTTACAGCCCTCAGGATCTCACAGTCCCAACATGTTCTCATGCCCAAATTGTCAAATATGACTGCTTGGTCAGTGGCCTTATGCCTCAACCTAAGATGCACTATGTAACCCTCTAGACTGTAGTTATAAATATGCAATGTCCAGTTAGAGACATCTGGTTAGACTCTCAGAAGTAAGCTTGCTGAGAATTATAGACACCTGGTTAATGTTGTGGTTGCACACGAGACACGACCCCGGTCTCCTGGATAAAAGTCCTGTGTTTGACAAATCCAACCACCCCAGCCTCCTCCCAACTTTTCTAGCTCTTTATACTACCTGACTTTGGCACATTAGCACATTACACTAGAGGGATACTTGCAGCATTGTACTTTGAAGCGTATGTCCACTGAACAATATGCCGTATTTGACGCACTGGGAGTGAGAATGGGGAGTCCATGCACACAGATCGCTTTCTTAATGATGCATTGTCGGTCCTTGTTGCCTTGTGAAGTCAAGAATAGTTATGTGTAAGTTATATGGGTTTAAATCTGCCAAGTATGGACATATAATTATGCACTTATCAAGCTGACACCCAACTGAAGTAAATGTCAAATGCATTTCATCCAGCCATCATTTTAACTTCTTGGGTGGCTTGCTCCTTCGTGGATAATTGTATGCTATCCATTTTTTCTGCTTTACAATCCCCTTTCCATCACCATTCTTTCCTTCTTTCCGAGCCTTTTCTTTCTTTTATTTTCAACCTCTCTGCCTCACTTCCACTCTGCACTCGTCTCTTTATCCGAGCTGCTATTTCTCTCATCTCTGTTAGGGACAAAAATAGCAACTAATTTAGGTAGTAACTTTAGGTTCCTCATTGAGTGCCATGGTCTCTTATGAGACAGCTACACACACCCACATAAACACAGAGTTTTGAACTTTTAGGTGGTTTGTGCGTGTATATGGGATGTGACTGCATCAAGCAGCAATGATGCAACTTTTATTCATATCTCACAACTGCCAACAGTGGCAAACGTTCAAACAAAGCGCTGCCGACGTTTCCCTGACAAGCAGACATAGTTTGAAAACTCCGCAGTAAATAGGCTGGCAGGGAACCCATGTGCGAACAAAGTGAAATCACCCCCAAGATGTGGTCTTGTGAAAATGCAGTTCTCTTTTGAGTCTATCTGAGGACTCACTTTAATAGGACAGTGCTGTCTGAGGCTGGACTCAGGTGTCTGAAATGCTGCTTTGATGGAGCTGTCAATTTGAAGGCAGTGCCTCCTCTTAATTGGAGCGTCCTTTACAAGAGTTTATGATATTGACGAAGCTTGTTTAGCTGTGTACCTCATCCTGATGAGAAGGCAGTCATTACTTTTTGTGTACAGAATGATTCAGTGATCCATTAATCATAACAGCATAACTTTTCTCCCTTACTTAAAAGACTGTGTGCGTTAGCCACCAATCATTCTAAAATGTGCTGTAGTGAAACGCATTATTCCTTACTGTTCATGCAGCTTTCAGTTCATTCCAGCATGGCAGGAAAATTAACTTGCAGCGTACATTTACATGATTAAATTGCAGTTTTATTGGAAAAGGTAGCACTTGTGAGCATAATTATCAGTGGTTGTGAGAAAGACCTGACTGACTTGAGCCTGTGAATTAGTAAAAATACGTTTCACCTACGGTCATCTTTTCAGAAGTAATGTTACGTTTTAAACTTTTCATGCTGTCCGTGTTAACTACAGGTACTGACTGATAAAGCTTGAAGCGACCAGAATTTGAGGAAATCAAATCAAGGAACCTTATCTGATGAAGGTTATGATGAAGAGTATTTGGAGCCGAGATGTCTTTAAAGTCGGATTTGTAAACCATTTAAATCATTTAGTCAAATTTTCCAACATACAGTCCTGTATGCCTGAATTTGTATACGTAAGCATGCTGTGTGCGCTTGTGTAAATGCTTGTCTGGCTGCAGGGGGCTGGCAGATGACACAAGAAGAAAAGACAGACTGACAGAAATGATGCGGCAGAAGAGGTGAAGGTGGAGCAGTGGAGAGAGGAAAGTTGGGGTGAAGAGGGTTGAAGAGATGCACTCACACAAAACCTCTCTCTCTCTCTCTCTCTCTCTCTCTCTCTCTCTCTCTCTCTCTCTCTCTAATTATGTCTCCTCTCTGTCTCGGAGCTTTTTAGCCTCATATTTATCTTATGAAGTCAAATACAAATTAGATGAGTCTGCAGGAAAAGCAGCAACTTCAAACTACAAAGTAGATGAGGTTGCATTTAAAAACCCATAAGCTTTCATTCACTGCACCAAGGGTGAAGGAGAAAATAGACTTCAACAAAGAACGTTAAGACATTGTTTGCCTGTTTTTGGACAGCTCTGTCTAGATTTGGAAAGAGATGCAAACATGATTGAAAAAAACAGCTGAATCTGTTTCCGCCTTATTGCATGTACAAGAGTTTCCCTGTGTGCATGGGGCAGGCTGAGGTACAAGGTAAAGGAAGGCAAAACACAGCTTGTGCGTCTCTGAACTCTGCAGGGGCTCTTAAAGTAAACGCTTTCTGTCAGCAATCAGTGAAAGAGAACTTTTTTCATAACATTTGAGTTTTTCAGCAGTTTTTTCTCCTGGTTATTTCAGATGAGAGTCCGCTATGCTGCTAAACTTGTATAAGTGGATACTTTCATCTCTTTCTGACCTGTCTGAAAAATCAGTCCGGCAGAATTTCAGGGCCGATGCTGCAAATGTAATATGGGACATAATAATGACTGATAGACCTTCAAAGTGAACATGTAAGCAAACTAAAGGCAACTATATGGATATGGACTGCAGGTGTGTGCATGTATGCCTATATGGATGAGTGTGTATGTGTGTGTGTGTGTGTGTGTGTGTGTGTGTGTGTGTGTGTGCGCCCTCAGATCAGAGCACAACTGAATTAACTCTGACCTTGATGTCTCCAAGCTGCATTTGTACACGCACGCACGCACGCACACACACACACACACACACACACACATACTCACTTATGTCCTCTTTGGGGGCGCACATCGAAACACCCTACTTTCGGGAACACCACTTTCTGAATGGTTTAGAGAGATGCCAGCAGGTAGGATGTATCACCGGGAATATCCAGATTATGAAAATCACCAGAGATTTTAGTTTAAAACAACTTTTGTCCAACTAGATATTTACCTTGAGATTGAGGACAAATAATTTTAATGTCAATTTTGGGGACTTCAACTGTACACAGATACACAAACTAATAAAAGTCACTTTTAGGTGCCTCATATTCCTTTGGGGACAAAAGTCTATTAAAGTAATTTTAGCATGTATTTTTGCTATGTTTGACTTATGAGAATATTCAACCTTCAAATTCAGTCTCAACACTGCTCTTGACATATCTAAAGAAATGCATTAACTCACTCTTATTTAACTCATTCAATAAAAACCAAAACAACTGAAGGAGTTTTATGTTGACATGACCATCTCTGTGCCTAGCATCAACAGTTGGGTTTCAATAAATAACTGATCAGAACTTGGTTCATCTCCTGCCTGTCTAAAAGCCCCTTGTTAACAGGCAACCAGCTGTGTCCCGCAGAGTGAAGAGGTGGTCTGACGAGGCTGAAGAGGCTCTGAAGGACTGCTGAAGGACCTGGTATCGCAGGTCATTCCTTCCTGCAGCCGTCAGACTGTACAACAGAAACTGCTCAAAGTAATCAGTACAATAATATGTGTAATAATCTGTGCAATCAATAATCGGTGCAATAACCTGTGCAGTAATCTGCGCAATACTACCGGTACATAACAGTCTGTAAATACTGTTTATATTTTTTTTATATATATCTATATCTTTTTATCCCACTCTTTCCCACCCTTTTGTATATACTTGTTGTGTTTAACTTGCATGCACTTGTACTATGTTATCCACTTTATTGGTGCTGCTGTGAATTGGAATTTCCCCTTGTGGGATGAATAAAGGAATATTGAATTGAATTGAATAAAATTCTATAGGAAACACTTTGTTCTAAATAAGATTTAGACTGAATATATTAGCCACATTGGCACCAGAATCAAATTTGCATGAAAATAAACATCACCCAACAAACTAAGGTATGCTGTCAAAATGTGTTTTACTAACACAATGTGTGAACATCATGTACAACAAAGGAAATAGAAACTCCTCTAAAATTTTCTACAGGAGTCAAGAATTTGGCTAGCTGGTTAGTGCAGTCAGTAAAAATAATTGACTACAGCTGCTCAGAGCAACAATTTCTGTGGCTAGAAACATACAAATGGCGCCATAGTTGGCCATTTAGGTAACAGGTGGGGCCAGTCTCAAAGTGCCACTATTTTGTAAACAGAAACAGGTTGAGATAACAGGTATACTTCAACTAAGAGTACACATCAACAAGTATACTTAACCAGGGTAAATTTTAAAACCAGAAGAGTTCAAGATTTTGTCTGCTAGCTAAGGAACAAGCTAAGTCTATTTCTTCCAAAAGAGAAATATAAAGTGAAAAATGATCTGAAAAGCAACAAAAACTATTCTTATTGTTTAGCACAAGCCTTTCTCTTCAAGGCAGTGATTCGATTTCTGACGTAATTTTTTACACCAGTCCAGTTGCGGTCTCTCAGTGCGTTGGGCTCTGCATTGATACACCGCAGACAGTCGATCTTTTGCGGTACCTTGCAAGCGTGTATGAAGTCCATCATGTGTCTTTCCACAGCACGTACCTCACTGTCATTCCACTTACATTTAGAGCTGTCTCTGTTCAGAAGTGTCTGTGAAATGTCTATAAAGAAAAGAGAAAAGGTGATGTCAAGTTACCTTTCTGTCAGTACCAATGTTAAATGTGCAAGGACAACAGAGGCCAAGTGACAATTAATGGAAAACCATGAATAGCAGGTTTTACTACAGTAGTTTTTAATTTTTAAACACTCCTGTTTCTGTGTCGCAGCTCCCAGGTGGAGGAGAGCTACTGGATTGATTTTAAGACCCGCGATAAGTACGAATCAATCACATATCCAAATATGTAAACATAGAGCCCAGGCTGAAAAAAAATGGAGTTTGACCATAGCTTTCTGTCTGTCTGATGCTATCAGTCACTGTGGAGCTGTAATGTAAAGTTAGGTGAAAAATCTGTATGTCTCTGGTTCCGTCTTTTTTACATTGCATCATCATGTCCGTGGATGTTGAATAAAAGTAACAAGCTATTTTTAACAATGTAAGGAGTGGAAAGTACAGATTTTTGCATTCAAATGTAGGGAGTTAAAGTAAAAAGTTGTCAAAAAAATAAAGAATCAAGTACAGTACAGATACCTGAAAAATCTATTTAAGTACAGTGACAAAGTATTTGTATTTCGTTACTTTCCACCTCTGGTTATCCAACACAGCAACCTGCTATAGGACTGCTACAGCAGCTGACTACAGTGCAGATTCTGTCATCATACCCAACTTTGGGGTTTTACTGGATACATTACTGTTGCTTAGTACAAAAAATTAATTCTGTCTTATTTTTACCTTGATTGAGAGCGGCATCAGAAGAAGTGGAGAGAAGTGGAGATGTCACCTCTGCCTCATGGTCGTCTTCAGCTGTGGTCTCTGTGGCTGAGCTGACAGTGGCAGGCTCATCCTCATCACTTGATACGTCTGGTTCTTGTGAACAATCAACTTTTTCTGAAGTGGCAATGTAAGAAAAGTACAAAAAAAAAAGAAACCTTAGATGGTAGAGATTGAAACAGAAACAGATTTTTACGATTCTTCATTATACTTAAATAACCAAATACAGTACAAAGAGTACCTTACAGGTAAAAAGCAGTGATGATGCATTTCTCATGGGACAAGAGCCATGGCATACATTCAATTTTTTTTTCAATTTTATTTGTATAGCGCCAAATCACAACAGAAGTTGTCTCAGGACACTTTCCATATAGAGCTGGTACAGACCAAGCTCTTTTATCTACAAAGAAACCAACAATTCCCCCATGAGCAAGCACTTGGCGACAGTGGCGAGGAAAAACTTCCTTTTAACATGCAGAAACCTCGAGCAGAACCAGACTCTGGGTGGGCGGCCATCTGCCTCGACCGGTTGGTTACATCTAACCTTAATTGTACTAATATACACACATCCATACCTTCAGGGTCAATCTCAATGTCATCAAGGGCTTGTCCTTTATAGTGTGAGAGGGTCCCCTTCTCCACTGCCAAAAGCACTTTGCTCATTTTGGCGAGCTGTAGTGTTCCCTGTGGAAGGCGGTAATACTGCCTGTGCACACGAATGTCATGACCCAGAAAGTCTGCAAGTTGGTCTGATTCATTTTCTTGAAGATTAAGTACCTGAGACATTGTAGCTATGTGCTTTCGCAGCCTTGTTGATGTTAAGGCCTCTGGATTTTTAGCACCACTCTCCCTTGCAAACTTTTGGATGCATTCTCCCCCTCTGTAAGCAGACAAGGCACCTGGTCTAGCGAACATGTAAATGTTCTCTTTGAGGACTCCACACATCTCACGAGTTTCAGCTAGGAGCTCCATGGCTGAGAGCATTGATGGCTTTAGCAGCACAGGGACTCCTCTTCCTCGTTTTCCCCTGATTTCTACTCTGGTGAAGAAATCACACATCTTCTTCTCAAGAGGGGTGAGACAGGCTTCCATGTCCTTGTTGAGTTCTGACTTTTTCCTTGCCTTGAAAGGGTCCAACTCCATTCTTGACACCTCTCCTTCTCTTCTTCTGTTGAAAATGATCACCTGCGCCAGCGTCACTTTGGCAAGTGTTGCATAGCTGTTTGCAGAGGGAGAGAGTTTCAGCATTCTTTCGGCGTCATCTTTAACTTTCTCCATGTGAGAGTCCAAACATTTGACGTCTTCAGTGAAAGGTAAAATTGGAGGTGCATTCCACTTCAACTCTTTCATAGTGGTTGTTGCGCCTCTGGTTATCAGTGCCTTCCATCTGAAATTTTTTATGGTCTTGAATTCACGAGCATATTCCACCAGGCTGTAGTCCCTGTCAACTGTGGACAGATTATGAGTCTCTACCAGCTCACAAAGTACACCCAGACTGTGGCCAACTTTTAGGGCCAAGGAAGGTGTGCGAAAGGTGTTGTTCTCTGCGTTGTACCCAGCCAACTCTTTCACTGCAGATATCACACTGCTGAAGTTGGATGGATAGATGAGTTCCTCTGCTTTCCGTATAGGAGTTTTCTTCTGAGCAACTACTATTAGTCGCCCAAGTTCTCGAAGTCTTTGTCTTATCAAGTCATGTCTGTTCTTTCTTGACCCATTTAGATCAAAGAGGTGTTGTCCAAACTGCAACAGAAGTTTGTCATTTTGGATCGTCCGAGTGACCTCATCATAGCTCATGCAGGAAATCACACTCTTTAAGCCCTCACTAATCTCTTGAACAACAGCAGTTTTAAGGGCACATTTGGATCGAACTCGCTGCTTCCCAGTCTTGGATTCATCATCGGTTTCTCCCCGTGCTGGACAGATTTTCATGTGCTTCCACAAAGTCCTCTTGGCATAGAGTCCTTGACAATGAAAACAATGAATAAACTCAACAGCAGATGTAGCTTTTCGAGGTCTGTAGCAGGCCTGGAGCTCTCCAGCTCCCTTACTTACAACATGAGCATTATAGGCAAAGTTTCCACGCCGTCTCAGAATATTTAACGCATTACGTCTCTCTTTTGAGTTCTTTGGATATACAAATGCTCTGGCAACCTCTTCTACATTTCCATGCACAGCGTCCAGGTGTCGTGCAATTTTTGAAGAAGGCTTGAGGCAATAGAGACAGTAGTTTCTTTTGTTATACACTCGACGACTTCCAGACTTCGATGGAGGACATACTTTAATTGAGTCAGAAAGATGTTGGACTCTGCTTTTCTTTGGAGTGCTCAACTTGCTCTTCTCCAAATGAGGAGATGAGTTCTTTCTCTTCCTTGGAGTGTTTGAGTTTCTTTTCTTAGGGCTGTCTCGGGTTGGGTTTTTCACAGGAGTTTCCGAATCAGTGGGTTGGCTTGCTAAAGATAAAATGGGATCTCGCAGAGACAGCAGAGGGTTTTTTGCAAATGGATGGAGTTCTGTGTCCTCATCAGGCTCAGAGAAACTTCCTTCAGAGTCTGGAACATAGTCTGAATCATTGTAGTCTGTGTGATCAGATTCATCAGGGGATTTTTCTTTATATGCAGGGGCCTTGAGGAAAAAAAATGCAAAGGTTATTGCGCTGTGTAGATTGACTGCACTTTTATTAGATAAACTTTATCTCTTTTAGCTGTATATGAGAAAAAACAATGTACATTTACCAAATTTTACTGAAATAAAAGAGATAATTCACACATCAAATTGTACACTACTGTTACGACTGTTTAACAATAATGAACCAAACTCATTCTAAACTGTGATCCCTGTGTTGAGGTACGCGCCAAACTGTGACTTCTGTATACTGTTACAGCCTTACTTATTATTGCAGGAAAATACCTTTCTTTGTCTCAATGACTTCCATTTGGAGACATCCGCTGAAAAATCCTCAGAATTCTGACAAGCTGACGACGACGACGATGATGATGATGAACACATAACAGGGGCTCTTGTCTGACAAACAAAACGGGTAAAGGCATTCCAGTATGAATAAACCTTGTATAAAACAATAGGCAATACAGAACTTTAAAAGTAAGAGTTAGTGATAGTGGTGTTTTGGGGGCATGATTTATGACCATTTCCTTTCACTACCACAATGATAAATCACACTTCGATCTTCATCGCAGATAATAACATTATGGAAATAAAGAATAAAGTTTATTTCTGAACAGCATTATGAAAATCGACAAAATAGTGATAATCAGAATTCTGTTTTTATTAATGATGCCAAACACTGATGTTATCCATATTGTGGAAAAATGCTGAAAACTAAATAACAAGCTTATGTTAAAATGCAGTAGTGTCACCTTTGTTGCTGCTGCTGGCTCTCCATTGTCCACTATATCACTGGCCAGTGTTGATTCATCCGCCAATGATGAGGTTAGTGGCTAAAAAGACAAACCAAACTTTCTATTTGCAATATTCAAATTCAATTTGCATTTACAAAAAGGCAGATGTATAGCAACCCTTTCACTGCTATAATTATGCTCGATTAATTAAGAACATGTGAGTAATTGTAAACATTGGCCCCAGTCTGTTGTGAACATACTTGAATATCATCATACTCGTCCTCAATGGCATCATCCATGGGAGATTGTGAAGTCAGCTGAAGAAAGGATGAGAAAATCAACTAAAGCAAACATGATACTCTATTCAATTACTTATACCTTCAAATTTACTTTTATATTTGATCATTAAAGATTTAATTCCAAATATTTCTGCAGAATTTTGAAATCATCACTTCAAGTTCAATTCCCTTGCACACACACAGGATATCCAATACTGCTGGGTTTGCAGTGAATCTCCCAGTAATACAAATGATGAAAACAGTTGGGCAGACAGCAATGTTCACATTACTCACAAGAGCATCCAGTTCTGCCAGTTCTCGAGCCAGCCGTGCACGCTTTAACAGAATCGCGGTATGTCGTCTTTCTTCAGCATTTTGCTGCTCCTCTGCAATTTTGTGTCGCTTGAAGCATTCCTCATGGTGCTTTCTCAGTTTGGCCATTCGAGACTATGAGGACAGCAATTAAAGTAGGTAAGACCTTGTTGAGCAAAGCAAACATTTCCCGGAAACAAGACACTTTACATTCAAAAATGTGCAATAGTGTAATAGTGATTACATTCAAAGATGAAAAGTGGTTGTTATTTGCCCCTGGATTGCTGCTGTCGAAGTTGATCTTATCTTCCATTACAGATGTATCCGCAAGACCAGATAACAGCTAAAAGACAAAAAGCATATATGTATGCATGTGAGTGAACACTCTTTGACCATTGTGAAAATGTATCAAACCTTAGACCCTATGCACTATGTGAAGGGAAAAAAAAAACAACAACTGGTGGTTTCAGGTTGACAACATAAGTTGGTATGGGTTTGGCTCTAAAATATTGTACTGCATTGCTGATTATAAATTGCAATGTTTTGATATCCTGCAATCTGCACTTTCACACTTGTATTGAATGCTCATTAAATTAAGTTCATGCTTTTGCCTACAGAAGTGGTTCTCCACCTTGGGTCGGGGGTGCCAGAGATCCCAGGGAATGTGCAAAATTTCTATATAAAGTATAAATCTAGAAAATTGCTGAATTTGAAGAAAGAAAAAAATCATAGGAACAAGGGCTGTCACTTTATATTCGAGTTTTGAACATTTGTTGGGACATGAGGTGAAAAGTTCATGTTCGAGCTGTAATTACCTGTTGGCAATGTCAGCTGCAGTCTCTATAGGCGCATCAGACAATTTGATGTAGTTTGCCTTGTGATCCAAATAGGGCACACTAAGAATTTACTATAATTGCATGCCCTACTGACCTATCACTAAACAAAGCTAATGTTAATGTTTTGCCATGAAAATGGAGGACAATAGTGAGCAAAGCCTCCCTAGGCAGACAATCACGACACCAAAACATCTGAGAAGCAGCTTGTGGAAGTATTTTGGGTTCTACACTGTGGTTGGCAAAGTCACAGACAATAATAAGGCTGTTTGTCGACTTTGTAAAAACAGCTAATTGGTGTGGCAGCACTGCGTTATGGCTGCGCTGCAGCACTTGAGCTGATATGCAGCCATTCTAGTCAATGCTCGTGTTTACACCAGAAGCGCCGCAGAACGTTTTAGTTTTGTCCCAGAACACAGAGCAGATTGAATGGGCAGGAAGTCAGACACAGAAAAGGGAGGTAGAATCCGGTTAATTTTCAAAATAAAACACCCCGACTCACGATCATAAAGACAGACAGAAAAGAAACGATATTACTACGTAGCCTGCTTATCCATGGTAGACGCACATGAGCAAAACACTCAACTGCTGAAATGCTTCTGAAATAAAGCTGGTGAGAACATGAAGGAACAAAACAGTGGCACAGCTGTGACAACAAACCTGCGGGCTCACATATCCGGATGAATTTAAAATGACCTGTAAAACTTGATTTTTTGAAAAACTGACAGCCCTAATAGGAACGCATGTAGTGGAATAATCCAAAGTCTGTATAAACCGAGTTAAAAAAAAAAAATCTTTGATCTGCATTTTCAAATATGAAGCTATTTAGTGGCCTTTATGTCAAGTCTGGGAACATTTTAACTGCTCAGTGTTAACAGACGTTGAGCCAAGATCAATTTAGTTTAGTTAGTCAGTCTAGTCATACTTTTGGGGTCGTTCAAAACACACACACTTGCTACCCAAACCTAATTGGGGACGTCCCGTTAGATGAAACCTTTAGACACCAGTTTGTCAGTCCAGCCAAACTTGTAGTGTAGTAACTAACAGACAGAGTCCATCCCAACAGCAGACATGAGAAGTACTTATAGACACAGACTACTTGGGCTGCTCTAAGAGTGTGCTGGGAGGTCATTCATACTCACTGACCCACTATATAGAACACAGATAACCAATACTGTCTAATCTCTGAGAGATTAAGTAGTGTGTAATAATCTGGCTCCTACCTGAGGTCTGTCACTCTCATCCACAGTCTGCTCGCTGACATCAGGTGATGATTTCTGCTGGAAATAGAAACAGGATACAATTTAAGAAACCAACAAGACTTAAAGTTTGAACTTAAGTGTGTGAGGATGTAGGTGTCTCCATGTATGTCAAGTCTGGGAACATTTTAACTGCTCAGTGTTAACAGACGTTCAGTCGAGTTTAACTTAGTTTAGTTAGTCAGTCTAGTCATACTTTTGGGGTCGTCCAAAACACACACACTTGCTACCCAAACCTAATTGGGGACGTCCCGTTAGATGAAACCTTTAGACACCAGCTTGTCAGTCCAGCCATACTTTTGGGGTCGTTCAAAACACACACACTTGCTACCCAAACCTAATTGGGGACGTCCCGTTAGATGAAACCTTTAGACACCAGTTTGTCAGTCCAGCCAAACTTGTAGTGTGGTAACTAACAGACAGAGTCCATCCCAACAGCAGACATGAGAAGTACTTATAGTCACAGACTACTTGGGCTGCTCTAAGAGTGTGCTGGGAGGTCATTCATACTCACTGACC